>NC_079211.1:132184922-132484922 GCF_029633865.1 Lampris incognitus | reverse complement strand
GCCCGGGTTACCAACGACCGCCACCGGTACTATTAACCAGCAGGGTGTCGGTGGAAACTATGCTACTGTTGGGCGAAGGAGAAGGAGAGGAGGAAAGCATGTTCAGAGGCAGCTAGAGAGGAGGAAGGGTAGGCATGTGGAGGTGAGAGTTGGAACTTTGAATGTTGGCACTATGACTGGTAAAGGGAGAGAGCTGGCTGACATGATGGAAAGAAGAAAGGTAGGCATACTGTGTGTGCAAGAGACCAGGTGGAAGGGGAGTAAGGCCAGGAGTATCGGAGGTGGGTTCAAACTCTTCTACCATGGTGTGAATGGGAGGAGAAATGGGGTAGGGGTAATTCTGAAGGAAGAGTATGTCAAGAGCGTGCTGGAGGTGAAGAGAGTGTCAGACAGAGTGATGAGTATGAAGCTGGAAATTGAAGGTTTATTGCTGAATGTTATCAGCGCATATGCCCCACAAGTTGGGTGTGAGATGGATGAAAAAGAAGAATTCTGGAATGAGTTGGACGACATGGTGGAGAGGGTACCCAAGGAGGAGAGAGTGGTGATTGGAGCGGACTTCAATGGACATGTTGGTGAAGGGAACAGAGGTGATGAGGAGGTGATGGGAAAGTATGGAGTCAAGAAGAGAAATGTGGAAGGACAGATGGTGGTCGATTTTGCGAAAAGGATGGAAATGGCTGTGGTGAATACATATTTCAAGAAGAGGGAGGAACACAGGGTGACGTACAAGAGTGGAGGAAAGTGCACACAGGTGGACTATATCTTATGTAGAAGGCACCATCTAAAAGGGATTGGAGACTGCAAGGTGGTGACAGGGGAGAGCGTAGCCAGGCAGCATCGGATGGTGGTCTGTAGGATGACTTTGGAGACCAAGAAGAGGAAGCGAGTGAAGACACAGCCGAAGATCAAATGGTGGAAGTTGAAGAAGGAAGACTGTTGTGTGGAGTTCAGGCAGGAGTTAAGACAGGCACTGGGTGGTAGTGAAGAGTTGCCAGATGGCTGGAAAACCACTGCAGAAATAGTGAGGGAGACAGCTAGGAAGGTACTTGGTGTGTCATCAGGACAGAGGAAGGAAGACAAGGAGACTTGGTGGTGGAATGAGGAAGTACAGCAAAGTATACAGAGGAAAAGGTTGGCAAAGAAGAAGTGGGATAGTCAGAGAGATGAAGAAAGTAGACAGGAGTACAAGGAGATGCAGCGTAAAGCAAAGAGAGAGGTGGCAAAGGCAAAGGAAAAGGCGTATGGTGAGTTGTATGACAGATTAGACACTAAGGAAGGAGAAAAGGACTTGTACCGATTGGCTAGACAGAGGGACCAAGCTGCAAAGGATGTGCAGCAAGTTAGGGCGATCAAGGATAGAGATGGAAATGTGCTGACAAGCGAGGAGAGTGTGCTAAGAAGGTGGAAGGAGTACTTTGAGGGGCTGATGAATGAAGAAAATGAGAGAGAGAGAAGGTTGGATGATGTAGGGATAGTGAATCAGGAAGTTCAGCAGATTAGCAAGGAGGAAGTGAGGGCAGCTATGAAGAGGATGAAGAATGGAAAGGCAGTTGGTCCTGATGACATACCTGTGGAGGCATGGAGATGTTTAGGAGAGATGGCAGTGGAGTTTCTAACTAGATTGTTTAACACAATCCTGGAAAGTGAGAGGATGCCTGAGGAGTGGAGAAGAAGCATACTGGTACCGATTTTCAAGAACAAGGGCGATGTGCAGAACTGTAACAACTACAGAGGTATAAAGTTGATCAGCCACAGCATGAAGATTTGGGAAAGAGTAATAGAAGCTAGGTTAAGAGGAGAGGTGACGATCAGCGAGCAGCAGTATGGTTTCATGCCACGAAAGAGCACCACAGATGCGATGTTTGCTTTGAGAATGTTGATTGAGAAGTATAGAGAAGGCCAGAAAGAGTTGCATTGTGTCTTTGTAGATTTAGAGAAAGCTTATGACAGAGTGCCGAGAGAGGAGGTGTGGTATTGTATGAGGAAGTCAGGAGTTGCAGAGAAGTATGTAGGAGTGGTGCAGGATACGTATGAGGGAAGTGTGACAATGGTGAGGTGTGCGGTTGGAATGACAGATGGGTTCAAGGTGGAGGTGGGATTACATCAAGGATCGGCTCTTAGCCCTTTCTTGTTTGCAATGGTGATGGACAGGTTGACGGACAAGATCAGGCAGGAGTCTCCATGGACGATGATGTTCGCGGATGACATTGTGATCTGTAGCGAGAGTAGGGTGCAGGTTGAGGAGAGCCTGGAGAGGTGGAGGTGTGCACTGGAGAGAAGAGGAATGAAAGTCAGTAGGAGCAAGACGGAATACCTATGCGTGAATGAGAGAGAGGACAGTGGAATGGTCAGGATGCAAGGAGTGGAGGTGACAAAGACATCTGAATTTAAATACTTGGGGTCAACTGTCCAAAGTAACGGGGAGTGCAGTAGAGAGGTGAAAAAGAGAGTGCAGGCAGGTTGGAGTGGGTGGAGAAGTGTGTCAGGAGTGATTTGCGACAGAAGGGTACCAACAAGAGTTAAAGGGAAACTTTACAAGATGGTTGTGAGACCAGCTATGTTATATGGTTTGGAGACAGTGGCACTGACGAAAAGACAGGAGGCGGAGCTGGAGGTGGCAGAGTTGAAGATGCTAAGATTTTCACTGGGAGTAACGAAGAAGGACAGGATTAGGAACGATTATATTAGAGGGACCGCTCAGGTTGGACGGTTTGGAGACAAAGCAAGAGAGGCAAGATTGAGATGGCTTGGACATGTGTGGAGGAGAGATGCTGAGTATATTGGGAGAAGGATGCTGAATATGGAGCTGCCAGGGAAGAGGAGAAGAGGAAGGCCAAAGAGGAGGTTTATGGATGTGGTGAGGGAAGACATGCAGGTGGCTGGTGTGACAGAGGAAGACGCAGAAGACAGGAAGAAATGGAAACGGATGATCCGCTGTGGCGACCCCTAACGGGAGCAGCCGAAAGTAGTAGTAGTAGATTAATTGAAAGAGATATGCTGCTTTCACAGCAGATAAAGCGCACTTGTGTTTCAATAAACACTCATACCAAGATAGGTAAAAAACTTCCAATTTTGATTTTCACCATTTACGTTCCAGCATCCTGCAGGCCCACTTAAGAGCACGTGTCTCATTAAACCAGGGTGTCGGCCTCTTTAGTCGCCTAGCTCTGGTAGTGAGATGTGCAACTGAATTGAGGAGACTAGAGAGGGCCACATTTAAGTCTGTCTCTACAGTGAAGGGAGCCAAGGCTTCAGGCAGCTGCTGGCCAAATGCAGCTACAGTGGATGGACCAATGTATTGAGTGGCAATAACATCTGTGCAGACATTAACAGAACAGGCCAATGATGCTTCAAATTTAAAGAGAAAATGATCTGAGACAGCAGATGTGGTTGGCAAGACAGCCAGATCAGAAACAGCGATCCCTTTAGATAACACCAAATCAAGGGTGTTACCACTGCAATGAGTCGACTCTTGAACAAACTGAGTGAAGCCAAAAGTATTTGAATAGTGCCAGAAAGGCATTACGTCTTAGAAGATCACCAGCCTTATTCAAAGGAATTTTGAAATCGCCAAGAATTAGAATCTCATCAGAATGAGTAACAAGACCTGACATAAATTCTCCAAATTCTTCAAGAAAGGGTGAAAGGGCTAGGAGGTTGATGGAGTATCACAATGTGAACTGAGCAGAGCCTGTTCACAGCTGAGGGAACTTAAAATAAGAGCCTCAAAAGATTGGAATTTAGATTCAAGTTTAGAAGTTAAATTGAAAAGAGACATATATTGTGGTGGCCAATGATACAGAGAAATTGCAACAACAACAAAAAAAGTCAATGAGATGAGGATCCTTCAAAATAAGACTTTTATTGATGTATCAACAAAGTCTGAGTCAGTCTGCAGAGCAGCTGGAGTTCAAACAAAAGCCTTACCCTTTTTGTACTATTATATTTAGATCTTTTCATGGGTTTCCCTCCGCCCCTTGCCACTCCCTCTGGCAGTGATGATCATAACACATAAGGAGCATACCTTGGAGCATCCTTGCAAGGATGACTTCAGTCTAGCTATGCAAGGATGTCTGACACTCTACTACTACTACTTTCGGCTGCTCCCGTTAGGGGTCGCCACAGCGGATCATCCGTTTCCATTTCTTCCTGTCTTCTGCGTCTTCCTCTGTCACACCAGCCACCTGCATGTCTTCCCTCACCACATCCATAAACCTCCTCTTTGGCCTTCCTCTTCTCCTCTTCCCTGGCAGCTCCATATTCAGCATCCTTCTCCCAATATACTCAGCATCTCTCCTCCACACATGTCCAAGCCATCTCAATCTTGCCTCTCTTGCTTTGTCTCCAAACCGTCCAACCTGAGCGGTCCCTCTAATATAATCGTTCCTAATCCTGTCCTTCTTCGTTACTCCCAGTGAAAATCTTAGCATCTTCAACTCTGCCACCTCCAGCTCCGCCTCCTGTCTTTTCGTCAGTGCCACTGTCTCCAAACCATATAACATAGCTGGTCTCACAACCATCTTGTAAACTTTCCCTTTAACTCTTGCTGATACCCTTCTGTCGCAAATCACTCCTGACACACTTCTCCATCCACTCCAACCTGCCTGCACTCTCTTTTTCACCTCTCTACTGCACTCCCCGTTACTTTGGACAGTTGACCCCAAGTATTTAAACTCAAATGCCTTTGTCACCTCCACTCCTTGCATCCTGACCATTCCACTGTCCTCTCTCTCATTCACGCATAGGTATTCCGTCTTGCTCCTACTGACTTTCATTCCTCTTCTCTCCAGTGCATACCTCCACCTCTCCAGGCTCTCCTCAACCTGCACCCTACTCTCGCTACAGATCACAATGTCATCCGCAAACATCATCGTCCATGGAGACTCCTGCCTAATCTTGTCCGTCAACCTGTCCATCACCATTGCAAACAAGAAAGGGCTCAGAGCCGATCCTTGATGTAATCCCACCTCCACCTTGAACCCATCTGTCATTCCAACCGCACACCTCACCATTGTCACACTTCCCTCATACGTATCCTTCACCACTCCTACATACTTCTCTGCAACTCCTGACTTCCTCATACAATACCAAACCTCTTCTCTTGGCACTCTGTCATAAGCTTTCTCTAAATCTACAAAGACACAATGCAACTCTTTCTGGCCTTCTCTATACTTCTCAATCAACATTCTCAAAGCAAACATCGCATCTGTGGTGCTCTTTCGTGGCATGAAACCATACTGCTGCTCACTGATCGTCACCTCTCTTCTTAACCTAGCTTCTATTACTCTTTCCCAAATCTTCATGCTGTGGCTGATCAACTTTATACCTCTGTAGTTGTTACAGTTCTGCACATCGCCCTTGTTCTTGAAAATCGGTACCAGTATGCTTCTTCTCCACTCCTCAGGCATCCTCTCACTTTCCAGGATTGTGTTAAACAATCTAGTTAAAAACTCCACTGCCATCTCTCCTAAACATCTCCATGCCTCCACAGGTATGTCATCAGGACCAACTGCCTTTCCACTCTTCATCCTCTTCATAGCTGCCCTCACTTCCTCCTTGCTAATCCGCTGAACTTCCTGATTCACTATCCCCACATCATCCAACCTTCTCTCTCTCTCATTTTCTTCATTCATCAGCCCCTCAAAGTATTCCTTCCACCTTCTCAGCACACTCTCCTCGCTTGTCAGCACATTTCCATCTCTATCCTTGATCGCCCTAACTTGCTGCACATCCTTTGCAGCTTGGTCCCTCTGTCTAGCCAATCGGTACAAGTCCTTTTCTCCTTCCTTAGTGTCTAATCTGTCATACAACTCACCATACGCCTTTTCCTTTGCCTTTGCCACCTCTCTCTTTGCTTTACCCTGCATCTCCTTGTACTCCTGTCTACTTTCTTCATCTCTCTGACTATCCCACTTCTTCTTTGCCAACCTTTTCCTCTGTATAATTTGCTGTACTTCCTCATTCCACCACCAAGTCTCCTTGTCTTCTTTCCTCTGTCCTGATGACACACCAAGTACCTTCCTAGCTGTCTCCCTCACTATTTCTGCAGTAGTTTTCCAGCCATCTGGCAACCCTTCACTACCACCCAGTGCCTGTCTTAACTCCTGCCTGAACTCCACACAACAGTCTTCCTTCTTCAACTTCCACCATTTGATCTTCGGCTGTGTCTTCACTCGCTTCCTCTTCTTGGTCTCCAAAGTCATCCTACAGACCACCATCCGATGCTGCCTGGCTACGCTCTCCCCTGTCACCACCTTGCAGTCTCCAATCCCTTTTAGATGGTGCCTTTTACATAAGATATAGTCCACCTGTGTGCACTTTCCTCCACTCTTGTACGTCACCCTGTGTTCCTCCCTCTTCTTGAAATATGTATTCACCACAGCCATTTCCATCCTTTTCGCAAAATCGACCACCATCTGTCCTTCCACATTTCTCTTCTTGACTCCATACCTTCCCATCACCTCCTCATCACCTCTGTTCCCTTCACCAACATGTCCATTGAAGTCCGCTCCAATCACCACTCTCTCCTCCTTGGGTACCCTCTCCACCATGTCGTCCAACTCATTCCAGAATTCTTCTTTTTCATCCATCTCACACCCAACTTGCGGGGCATATGCGCTGATAACATTCAGCAATAAACCTTCAATTTCCAGCTTCATACTCATCACTCTGTCTGACACTCTCTTCACCTCCAGCACGCTCTTGACATACTCTTCCTTCAGAATTACCCCTACCCCATTTCTCCTCCCATTCACACCATGGTAGAAGAGTTTGAACCCACCTCCGATACTCCTGGCCTTACTCCCCTTCCACCTGGTCTCTTGCACACACAGTATGCCTACCTTTCTTCTTTCCATCATGTCAGCCAGCTCTCTCCCTTTACCAGTCATAGTGCCAACATTCAAAGTTCCAACTCTCACCTCCACATGCCTACCCTTCCTCCTCTCTAGCTGCCTCTGGACATGCTTTCCCCCTCTCCTTCTCCTTCGCCCAACAGTAGCATAGTTTCCACCGACACCCTGCTGGTTAACAGTACCGGTGGCGGTCGTTGGTAACCCGGGCCTCGACCGATCCGGTATGTAAGTCTTATTTATGATCCGCATATTTGATTTGGCAAAGATTTTACACCGGATGCCCTTCCTGACGCAACCCTCCCCATTTGTCCGGGCTTGGGACCGGCACTAAGGATGTACTGGCTTGTGCATCCTCAGTGGCTGGGTTGGATGTCTGACACTCTAATGGTCGTTTTAACATTTCAATGGTTACGCTGACATTTTGGAATCTCACTTATCCTGCCTTTGAGCATAAGCAAGTTCATCTTCTAATAACTTTCTGACCTGGTTATATGGCCTTGTGTTTCTTGCCACAATTGCTTGTCACTCTAATCACATGAAATGACAGATACCCACATGTGCCCTTACGTAACACCATCATAGTGGTGATCTGATATTTATGAAACCAAATTTAAGTGTCTTGTTGAAGTAATCAGTAGCAGGCAGAACTTAAGAGCTAGCACTAGATGGGATATTAATTCGAATTAGACACCTTGTATCATTAGTTGACAATTTGAAGACGTACGCTTTGGACGATATGTGGTAACAATTTTGCTAACATTAGATGTTTGGTTCTGTAGATTATTTGGTGCTTTGTTGCACATTTCACCACCACCAGTGGTAGGAATGATTATTAGATTGTTGTGATTCACACATTTAGGAGAGGAGAGCTTGGAAGCAATACAGCAGGGAAAGGAGACGGTCTCTGTTATAGACCAAGCTGCAGTCTGATAATCTATACTATAAGAAATTCCCTGACTAGACATATTAACTAAACTAGTTGACTGCACATTTGCACTAGGTTTAAACCTAGTAGGCTCTCTAATCACCTGTGACCTGATAATAAGTCCCTTGTGTCATACTAAACATAGACAGCTATCTATATTGCTAGACAAAAGAGCAGTGCCATCCGCACTAGGTTGAATGCCGTCCACTTTCTGCAGGTAAGGGCGGCCCTAGAAAGAAGGCCAGTTATCAACAAAACCGAATCCCTGCTCACTACTGTAACAAGCCAGCCAGCGGTTCAGTGAAGTGAACCTACTGTAAATCTCATCATTACCCCTCATGGGTAAGGAACCAGACAATTAATGGATCCCGACACATCTTTCTGGCAGCTCAAGTGTCCTGACTAGGCTGGCTTTTGTGATCTCTGATTGCTTCATCCTAGCATTATTGCTGCTGCTACGATTAACAATGTTGCTGAAAATAGTGGTGCTGTGTGCCTGGGTTTCCTGATTCTCCCACCGTGATGCCGGCACCCTAAGATTATCCTGTATGTTGGAGACTCTGACCTCGGGTAAACAGTAAACCAAGGCTGGCGAAGCTAATCTGATTTTATGGGTAATGGAGTCTCCTATCACTTACCCGTCGACAGGAGCGGGAGAGGCACGCTGGCTGATAGAAATACCAACAGAACTGGTGAGGGGCGAAACCAGTTTACCTTCGAGAGAGGTAACAGCCGACCAGCCCACACGACCGGTTGCTTGCTCTTGCGAGCCTTCCCATTGCCGATATAATCAGATTACTTTCGCCAGCCTTGGTTCACTGTTTACCCAACTGACACTCACCGAAAAAAGCGACTCTTAACTCATGGATACGTCTCTATAGTAGAGAAACCTAGTATCTGTAACTGCTGAACAATCATAATTTTACCAAGCCTGCTTCGACTGCAAATGCAACTAGAAAAATACTTTTCCACAGAAAAGGCGTGTGAATGCTGAGCTGCTGAAAGAAATCGCGAAAGCATTGCTGAAAATGGATAATTGGAAAAGTCAGAAAGTCCCTAGCTTGCCTGAAATACCTGGAAACAAATGTGAAATCGCTGAATATTTTAAAAGTTTTAAAGGTATAAAAAACTGAAAAATTTGCCATAATGTGCTAAATACATAAATAGTTGATTGTTGAATGGTTTCTGTAGTTTAAAGTATGAAAAAGTGGAAGTGGTGCAAAGATTTCAAAGTGCTCCCAGTCCCATTACAAACACACACAACAAGGCTGTAACAAAACTTGCAAGCATTTGCAGCAATGGTTTATGTATGGAAAAGGTTTGAATAGTCTGAAATATGTGACCCTCGCTGGTAAGAGTCCCCAAGTAGGCCTAGGTCATTGAACTGCAAAACCTGACCTGAACATTGTTCTTCTAAAAGAAGAAAAAAGAGCTATAGTACATCAGAAGAAATTGTCTTTATTTGTTATGAGAGGAGGGGTAGAATGAGAGGAGGAGGGGTAGAATGAGAGAAGGAGGGGTAGAATTAAAGGAGAGGAGGAGTAGAATGAGAGGAGGAATGGTAGAATGAGAGGAGGAGGGGTAGAATGAGAGGAGGGGTAGTGATGAAGATGAAGAGTGATGAAGAGGAAGGGCAGTGATGAAGAGGAAGGGTAGTGATGAAGAGGAAGAGTCGTGATGAAGAGGAAGGGTAGGAAGGAGGGTAAGAAGGTTGTAGGAATGTAGGATAGCAGGGAGGTTGTAGGAAGGAAGGTTGTAGGAAGGAAGGAAGGTAAGGTTGTAGGAAGCAAGATAGGAAGGTTGTAGGGAGAAATGTAGGAAGCAAGGTAGGAAGGTAAGAAGGTTGTAGGAAGGATGGTAGGAAGGTTGTAGGAAGGTAGGAAGGCAGGAAGGTTGTGGGAAGGAAGGTAGGAAGAAATGTATGAAGGAAGGTAGGGAAGAAGGTGAGAAGGTTGTAGGAAGGAAGGTAGTAAGGTTGTAGGAAGGTAGGAAAGACAATAGGAAGCAAGGTAGGAAGGTTGTAGGAAGGAAGGAAGGAAGGAAGG
Source organism: Lampris incognitus (assembly GCF_029633865.1). Taxonomy (NCBI): domain Eukaryota; kingdom Metazoa; phylum Chordata; class Actinopteri; order Lampriformes; family Lampridae; genus Lampris; species Lampris incognitus. The sequence continues at coordinate 132,475,095 of NC_079211.1, read as the reverse complement.
AAGGTTGAAGAGGGAGGAAGAGCAGTTAAGAAGTGGCAGAAGCTGATCAAATCTACCAGGTGTTGAGAGTTGACAGCAATTAGGCTGGCAGTTGAGTTTCAAATTGATATGTGATGTCACAATAGGACTGAACGTTCTAACAGGCAAACTGTATGGCAGAATTGCTAAACTTTAGAGCTGAATTGTTCAAAAACTATAAAATATTTTTTAAATCTGAATAGGATCCTGAAAGAGCTGAATGTCCTGAACTGTTTAAGCTTTGAATGGGGTTTCTAGCTCAAAAAAATGAAGGAGGAGATACAGTTCAAAGGTGATGAGGGTTTCAACCTTTCCCCATAGACTTCCATTGTTTTGAAAAAGTAGAAAAAGCTTAATATGTCTAAAAGTATAAAAGATTTCAAAAAACCGAAATGTGAGCCTTAATGGTCTTAAAGAGATGAACATTTTGATACTTGAATGGTTCCACTGGCTAAAAGTATGAAGGAGTAAAAGAGGTGGAAAGGTTGCAAAAGTCCCCCATTGACTCCCATTCAAAAATGGCTGAAAAAAGTTGAATATTTAAAAAAGTTCAAAAGGTATGAAAAATCTGAAAGGGGAGCACTAATGTCCTTAATGAGTTGAACATTTTGATAGTTGAATGGTTTCAGTACCTAAAAGTATGAAGAAGCTACAAAGTGTAAAAAAATGGGCAGAAGAAAAATAAATAAATAAAGAACTGCAAAGCAATAGTGTGAATGGCCAGCATTCACACTAATAAAGCTAACTGCTAAACTAGGCTAAACTCGAGGGTGATGAACAAGACTAGGAACAAAAGGCTGCTCACTAACACGAGTCGTTTGAGAAAGAAAACTAGCGAATCTAGCGACAAGTGAAACTAAGCACAGAAAATAGCAAAATAGGTAGAACAAATGGTTAGAGCAGAATATAGAGCAGAAGAAGAGAATAAACAGCAGTTATCGATCTCAGAGCCAAATTTCACGAAGGTGGAAGCTGGAAACCGGAAGCCAACCCAAACCTCATGCCATCTTTTCGTCTCAACTTCCATCAGTGCCATTTGTGTATTTTTGTTGTGTTTGTTGCTCTGGAACAAACACATGAGTAGTGTGCATCTGCATTAACTCCCCTGATACAGGCTGTGGTTGTTAGGTGGAGGTGGATGGAGTGTTTATGAACGTTTGATTTGCAGGCTGTGGCTGATAGTAGGAGGTGGATGGAGTGATGGTCAATGATTGATCTGCATGCTGTGGCTGATAGTGGAGGTGGATGGAGTGATGGTCGTTGATTGATCATCATCTTTTGCAGTACTGTTTGTCCAGATATTTTAAAGGTGACTCCTGTGGGGGAGTTATGATAATGATGTCTAATTTAGTGATTAAACCTAATGTTACGTCACACCTAATAGGTAGGCTACTGTGCCTAATTAATAAAAACTAAATAGTTTTCATAGACCAAGTTTTATTGGTCAAAACACAGCCCTGTCATTTTTTTAAATAAAACATTGAAATATATAAAATATTTATTGATGCCAGAGAAAAGCGTGTATAACAGTTCAGTTCAGTTCAGTTCAGCTTTATTGTCCCACCAGGGACACTAAAAATTTAAATGCAATTAAATGCGTGTAAATCTTTAGTGTCTTTAGTGTGTTATTTTGTCTTTTGCTTTAATTTCACAAACTGATTATTTTGGACCAAAATACTTGATCAGAGAAGTCAAACATAACCTATTGGACAGAAAATGCCAAGGAAAATTCAGTATAAAAATTACTAGCTTGCTAGTTGATATAATGTTAGCTTCCTTTTAATGATGAACAAAAAGTCTGTATCCATCAAAATTTAGCAACTGTACAAACTCAAGGGGTGGTTCAGTGGTTAGCACGGTTACCTCACAGTAAGAAGGTTTTGGGTTCAAGCCCCGGTGTAGTCCAACCTTGGGGGATCGTCCCAGGTCGTCCTCTGTGTGGAGGTTTCATGTTCTCCCCGTGTCTTTGGTCAGGTGAATCGGCCATACTAAATTAACCCTAGGTGTGTGTGTGAGTCCTGTGTGATGGCTTGGCGGCCTGTTCAGGGTGTCTCCCTGCCTGCTGCCCAATGACTGCTGGGATAGGCTCCAGCATCCCCGCGACCCTGAGAGCAGGATAAGTGGCTCGGATAATGGATGGATGGCCAAACTCACCTTTATATTGTTTTTTTTTCCTCTTCTCTTCCTTTCTCCATTTTCTCTCCTCTGCCCCTGACAACTTTGGTCTTTTCTTTAATGCGCACTTGGCACTCTCACAAGGGGATGATTGGCAGTGTGAGCTGTGTGTATCATTGTGTATGATTAGGAGAGCGGAGAGGGTGACCGTAGACTAGAGAGGACTTCCCAGCATGCCCTGGGGGTACGCGCACACTTATTGTTACATTTATGTCATTTTGGTGTTGTTATTTGTAGGAAATGTGTTACGTGTTGTTGTGGTTAATAGTTGAGGGGATTTATGGCAGAATATGTGATTTGACCACTGATGTGCACTATTTGTACTAAACCATGGAGGATAGGGGTTGTTGCATTGGTCACCCACCCCCCTTCCTGTTTCATGTATGTGTTGAGCTTTGTTGGAGACACTTTCTTTTAAGAAAGCCATGAAAGAAAGAGTTTCCTATATCAACAAGTTGTCATTTCTCGACCTGGTTATCCTCATCCCACCATTCACCACAACAGGAAAGAAAAAAAAAACTCCCCCCTTGTTTGTGCCCCTACCAACACATGCTGCCCTGGTTGACCACCCATGTTGCCCATGCCTAAAGCTGGCCCTGTACCTCTCTGGCAGGTTTACTTATATTAAGAATTTCAGATTTCAGGCCTGAAAAGATAATTAAAGGACTTTTTTCGAGATGGATCTTTTTGTACCACAGATACATTGCCATATGTATTTATTCTTACTTCTTCATTGACTACAAATGCTGTCCAGCTGCTTGCATTCAAGCCTCCTTTAATACCTGCTGGAGACTTCAAGCTCTTCTTGAAGCATGGTGATAACAGTTGAAATGAAGGCTCATAATCTCTCCAGAGTGACAAAACATTACAAAGCACCTTGATGTATGCTCAGTAATCCAGGTAAGGAAATCCCAGAAAGTTGAATCAGTTCATCTGGAAACAACGTTTAGTGGGAGAAACCTTTCATCACTCATCTAAGTGACTTCATCGGTCTCAGCTGACTGCAGGCATCCCTTATAAACAGCACAGTGGTGTAACGACTGAAACCACCAATCGGTTTCATATGTAAATTGCCATGACCATTAACTAGAGTTACAACGGCCACGTGTGCTATTCACAGAGGTTTGGGAATAGTTGCTGAGACTGATGAAGTCACTTAAATGAGTAATGAAATGTTTCTCCCACTGAACTTGGTGTCCAGATGAACTGATTCAACTTTCTGGAATTACAAAACACCAGTGCTGAAAAAATTCTATTGGCAGATTATGGGAACATGTTGACACAAAAGCTATGTGGCGTTATGCTAAAAGAGACATAATGAATGAGTGGGTGCATTACATCCAAGGGATGTTGCAGTGGCAGATCAAAATGCAAGCGCATACAGCAGCTCTTATATACAGATTAATTCAGAGATGAAAGAATGCAATCTTCCCTTGAAAAACGGGGAGGTGGGACAGACCGGGGCAGGGGTACGTCCAAGGGTGCAGTTCCATAACAACAAGGGTTCTGTGGCCCTTATGTCAGTTGCTGTTAATGGCTCACTCTATTGCAAAGTCAACATCCAGCTTCGTCTGTGAAAGAAATACCTCCTCTCTAGTGTCATAAGTCTGTCTGAGGAGACCTGACTTATGGCTCTCCCCAGACCACCAAGTAGTCCAACCTACAATTTATAAGTCAAGTTTCCATCCAACTTTCGAATACATTTCTATTGAATAATTAATGTTGAAAAAAAAATAATACAAATTAAGAGGCTTCAATCGGATTTGATTAAGCAAATGAAAAAAAATTGAACGTAGGCCTACATGTCCTACGCCATATGTCCATACTACCATACCAAGGAGAACGATGGACACCGTTTATCAAGATTTGATTCATATCGGACAGGTTTTTATTGCTCTCTTGGTCCAACAGATGGCTACATTTAATAAATAAATGGCTGCACTGGGTTGCTGTTTCTCATCAAAAATCTGTCTTTTTTTTTAAAAATCAGACAAAGGAAAGATTTTATAGCCTCCTCCGTCCAACTGTAGCCCTATCTCTTACCATCCGCTATTGCCCATGTGAAGTTAAAATGAATAAACAGCTGATCACGGGATTAAATTCTACTCAGCGAATGGAATGGAAAGTTTAACCACCTCAAGCGAGCATAACAACACTTTTATGTGAATTTGAGGGATTTTATTCGATAATTTTCATTTCCATCAAGCCTTTTTTTTTATTTGAAATGACAAAATTTGGATAAGAACACTTTGAGGGAAATGTGATAATAGTTTAGTAAGTTGGTGATTTGATTCTAGTGACCACCACTTCTAGCGCCAACCTCCTCTTCCTCCTTTTCCTCTCTTCATCTCTCAACCCACTGACCACAATTTGGACACCAGACAAAAAGGATAATGGAGGAATGCCCTTCATTACAACAGCTGATGAACCCATAAAGAGGTTATTACCCTATAACTACGCCGCCAATACATAAAAGCTGCAGTTTTAATTGCCCCCTGGTTGGATTCCTCCTTGTTTTCTATTCACTGGAGCATGCCTGGAATATCAAGTCATAAAAAGCACTTTGTGCTCATGTTGGAATAATAACTAATACAGGTGGAGAACAGAGATTTGCTCTTTCATAGAATAGGGTATAACTTATGTCAACAAAGTTTGTTTTTTTTTCCTCCTAGTCAGTTTTGTTTATTTTCCCATTGGATGTACATGGATAATTAACTAAACAGACTGGAAAAATCCTAAATGCTGGAGGAAAACAAATGAATAAAACAATTCTGAACCTTGAATTGTTTCATGGGCCACACCGTCAAGCATTTTGGTTTGTTTACAGTGTAATAAATATTTATTATTATCTATTATGCTGTGAAAAAATATTACCGTGCAAGCCACACACAGATGGTGACTATTGAACATGAATATTGAATATGAAATTTACATATATAAATAACTTCCTTCTTCAGAAGAATTTTCCCAGTCTCTTTCAGAACTACAGACTGTAAAACACCAAATATCTCATTTAAAACTCAAGTCTCTTTGGTGGACGGGACACTCTACCAGAATTAGTCACATAGGCATTATTTTCCATTCTACTAGGTTGTGCAGTGGTTTGTGTATTTGTCTGAGTTGTGACAGGCTGGAGTTGTATTCATCTCAGTATGACTGCCGAGCTGTGGGTGGTGAGTCTCTCGCATGTGAGTGTGATTTCTCAGTAATCCCTCATTTGTCTCCACCAGGTGAAACTTGGGGGGGGGGGGTAAGAGTACGTCTGTTGCCATCTTACAATACTGCAATTGCAAACATTCCCCAATCCTCTGTGAATAGTACACATGGCCACTGTAACTCTAGTTAATGCTCACGGCAGTTTGCAGATGAAACCAATCGTTGGTTTTTGGTCGTTATGCCACTGTATTGTTCATAAGGGTGGGGGGATACCAGCGGCCAGTTGAGACTGAAGAGGTCACTATTTCATCATCCATAATGATGAAATGTACCTGTCAATAAATGTTGTGTCCAGATGAACTGACTCAGCTTTAAGGGATGGCTGTATTTTTGTATGTGATATCATGGAAAGCTGGTTGACTGACACTTTTTCCCTCTTTCACCAGCCATGAAGCCGATTGAATCCCATTTTCACTGAAAAAAAGAAAGTGCCAGGAGGACGAAGAGAGCACCACAGGTAGGACGCAAATGTCAGAAAATGTGCTTTTGGGAAACAAAGGTAGGTAATTTCCTCCGCTGTATAGCTCACCATACCAGCTGATCTACATTTCTGGGCATAATGGCCTTTACGGTGACATTTACAGCATTCTGCCCCCTCAGCAGGACGGTCCTTCCACATCAGGAATCAGGAATCAGGAACAGTTTATTGTCACTTCATTTATGTACTTGTGTACACAAAAGAAACAAAATTTTGTTTCCGCCAGCCCACAGCAATGCAACACAAAAGACAAAAACACACATCCAAAACTTTCCATAACCGACATCACCAAAAAATATGCAAAAACAGAGAGAATGAAGCCAAAAAAAAACACAAACAGTCAACAACACAGTCCATCCAGTGCAACACAGTCCACCAAATTTCACTGTCCAGAGAAGGAACGCCAGCCAGGATGACTGTCAGACCTGCCGGTCTGCATGGGCTAGCAGTTAGCTTAGCCTGCCCTGCTTCCGCATCCTGTCAGACCGCCCTTGGTGTTTCCTGTTTGGGTGCAGCTCTGGGCAGGGCCGTGGTTCTTGGGCCCACCGGACGCAGCAGACCAGGCTCCCTCAGCCGATCCAACGCCAGCTCTTCCAGCCAGACATCCTCGACACACCTCCCCCACACTCCACACAATGACGCAGACGCAGACGCAGACAAAAACACTGCACAGTTGACGCTAGGCGAGGCCGCCGCCAGACCACCCTAGCTGTGTTTTTTCTTTGGGCGCAGCTTCGGGCACGGCCGTGGTCCCTGGGCCCACTTCTCCCACATCCTGACTGATCTTTATTTTCTGATTTCTTTTGGGGTGTGTTGCTGTGATTTTGAAGCTTTGTTCATCTGTCTGGCCTTTGTTCGTATCGCTTCTACCCCTCCTGCTGTCCTCATATCTATTAATCTGGCACAGACAATAGTATGCTGTTTTTTTTGGCCATTGCCTTCTGAAGTGTGAGCTCAGGATCTGGCTGCATTAGTTCTGACAATTTTGCACCACATATGCCAACTGCAATCCTGTCACTGATCAACTCCTCTCTAAGAGAGGAGTGATGTTCTGCAATGTTCTGCAAGGGTATGAACAGCTGTAATAAAGGCCTCAACATTTTCTCCGGGTTCTTGCATATGTCTATTGAAACGAACACGTTCAAAAATGATGTTACATTTGCTGACACAATAATTCTGAAAAGCTACTGACACTGCATTATATGGTTCTTCAGCTTCAGCCACCCCCCCCCCCACTGTGTATATAAATGTATTTACTTGGTACTCTCATGTTTGTTTGTCTAAGCCAGATGCTATTCTGAACCATTCAAAATATCTCATCCACTTTGGCCACTCGCCAGTTTTGTTATAATCAAAGTTGCCTGGTGGTGTCTGCTGTGCTAATTGCGGTTGAGCAGGAAGGAGATCCAATCTGCAGCGTGCTCATTCGCGGTGGTTGCAGTGCCAGTAGCGTTGCTTGCGGAGGTGCGTCCATTTAAATGCCTCGCCAAACATATTTCCCACTCAGGTCAACTTGGATCTGACTAACAAGCCCGTCTCCGTTGCTCCTCTGTGCTAGCAAAGCCTCTTCACCTCAGGAAAGCTAACTAGCTTCTAGTTCCAAACCTAGAAGCATGAGTTACAGCATTAAGGGTCCGGGTAAAACCACCCACTCATAAAATTACGTCCTTACATGACAGATAAGACCAACTTCTGTGCATATTTTTTGCACTTGATTATTGTGGCGAGTCTGTTTTGTGTGTGTGTGTGTGTGTGTGTGTGTGTGTGTGTGTGTGTGTGTGTGTGTGTGTGTGTGTGTGTGTGTGTGTGTGTGTGTGTGTGTGTGTGTGTGTGTGTGTGTGTGTGTGTGTGTGTGTGTTTGTGGCAATAATAGTCAATAATAGCATCTGGCAAGGCCAGAGAAAGGAAGCTCTCCACGACAAGAGAGAGCATTCAGAGAAGTGTGAAGTGTTTGACACTTGCCATTAGCTTTTTTTCTCCTCTGTCAGGGTGGCCACACACAGCAGAGGTCATCTGTGTGACATGCTAGTAAACACTTTGACCTTTTGACCCCTAGCAGGCCACCATCCTCCAGCTCAAAAATGCAATCCTGCTGCGCTGCTGGTGACGTGTAAGTCCATCTTCGTATGTGTGTGTGTGTGTGTGTGTGTGTCTGTGTGTGTCTGTCTGTGCAGGGAGACAAAGACTGACCCTGAAGATTTATGTGAGAGAATTTCAAGATAGAGGTTGTATATCGACACTAACATGTCACCAGTAAAACCTTCACTTTTTAACCCGATTTCTCTGCAGGCACAAAACCCAAGACAAGGAGCAAAGACGGAGAAAAAAGTCCTCCTCCAACCCGACCCAGTTTTAAGTGCAATACTTTATAATTATGCTTGCTTTTTCTTCAGCCTTCATTAATCCCCCACCATTACAAAAATTCAAATTGTGAGAAAAATGATCCCATTAAATAATGTCATCCCATCAGAAATAACAGATGGTGCTCATATCTCTTCCTACTCGGCCTTGAGAATACTGCAAATGAGCAAACTCTTTTAATCAGTGCAAACATGGTTTGATGTCTCCATCAGTTTGTAATACCTTCACAAGATATACCTAAACTCAACATGTTTTCTGGACAAAAGGATCACGCCTTACGATCCTGTATACTTGAATGGGAAGTTTGTTGAGCATGTGTCCTCTTTTTAAGTGTTCCCTATCTCACCTTCAGACAGTTACCCATATTCACAGACAACACCACATTGATGCTTTAATGGTGGGCACCATGCTATAATAAAAGATGGTGTCATCACTTACCTGTGCAACAAATTGTAACCAAACTCATTTGCTATCATTTATTGGCAAGATGAAACTCACTAAAGTGTGTAATTTTTTTTTTTTTTTTGGTTGATTCGCTCCACAGTCTTTGGTTACTGCACAAAGCCTCCCCCATTAGTGGAACAATAATTAAATCCCATGCCTCTCCAGTTTCCGCCCCTGGTAGTGGTTGAGAGTAGATTCATACACTTACCAGTGTATATTAAATGGGTCTTTCAGTGCTAATTGCTTGAAATTCCTGTCCATTAATAGGATGTATGTCATGACCTGAATCAAAAGTAATTTCCATTATTGTGTCACATAAGGTTCAGTGCTGCATTCACATGGCATTGCTAGTCGCAGACCACGAACCATGTTTAGATAACGTCAAATTCATGTTTTTTACCTGACGTCAACAATATAGTATTGGATTTTGACTGTCACGTGAAAGACAGTTTTGAGGAACTAGTTTCAAAAGTGTCCTTGCATTCTGCAGAGATTTGCCTGTGCTAAAGTAAATCCATGTTAAACACTAACAGATGCTAAAGACAGGAATAAAATAATCATCTCGAGACTTAACAAGCTAGCAGGAAACTCACATTTCAATGTGTCAGTCTTGCTTTAAATAAGTTTATGTTTTTCCTGGTGGTTGAGCGGTCCATTTATTTTCTATAATTGTGACGGTGTCGTGTTGCGAGTGATCAGACAGTGTGAACCACTCGTCTCCATAGAGCACGTTCTTCTTAGGTGTCCAACGGGGAATTGAAATCCAATAATACTTCAGCTCTATACCTACTCTCTCTCTCCATGCAGATTCCAGCTCTCCTTAAACACCCTGTCCTGCCCCCCCACCCACCCACTCGCCTCCCCCCTCCTCACTCTCTCCTTTCTCCTGTCTCTGTGGTCTGTTTAATGAGCTCACTGTAAGCTGTGTTTAAGCTCATTAACCTTTGCGGGTGGTGAGCCCCACTGAGAAGGGAAGCCATTCATACCCAGCCGTAGATACGTAGATAGCGGGATTTTGACACTTGAGACACATACTGGTGTCAGTGTGTTATCTATCAGTCTCGAAAATATATCTTAAAATAATATCCGGTTTTAAAATACAGAGCAGTGACAAGCTATCTATCTATCTATCTATCTATCTATCTATCTATCTATCTATCTATCTATCTATCTATCTATCTATCTATCTATCTATCTATCTATCTATCTATCTATCTATCTATCTATCTATCTATCTATCTATCTATCTATCTATCTATCTATCTATCTATCTATCTATCTATCTATCTATCTATCTATCTATCTATCTATCTATCTATCTATCTATCTATGTATGTATGTATATTCCTAGTGATTGATTGTTAACCAAAATACCCAAAACAGGTACTTTAATCTTGCAAAGAGTTCCATGCATCCATTATCCAAACCGTTTATCCTGCTCTCAGAGTCACTGGGATGTTGGAGCTTATCCCAGCAGTCAACTGGGCAGCAGGCAGAGAGACACCCTGGATAGGTCACCAGGCCATCACAGGGCCCACACACACACACACACACACACACACACACACACACACACACACACACACACACACACACACACACACACACACACACACACACACACACACACACACACACCTAGGGACAATTTAGTACGGCTGATTCACCTGACCTACATGTCTTTGGGAGGAAACCAGAGCAACCGGAGGAAACCCACACAGACACAGGGAGAACTTGCCAAGAGTTTTAAAATCTTATTCATCTTGACATGTGTAAAGAAATCTGCCAGAGGTTAAGTAGATTCACATGTGCGTAGTGCAGATCTGCTGATTTGAGAAAATTCTCCAAACAAGTTGAATTTGGTTGGAAAAAAAAAACCAAAACCATCAGACATTACTATACTATATTACATTACTTGTTAGGTTGAATATTTTCAAACTTGATTATGCTGATATGATGTTATCTAGTAAATCATGTGTTTTGAAAAAGTATCCATTGAAGTTCAATTGTTCTTTACCTAATTTACACAAATTTGTAGAGTCTGGCTTGTGCCTGAAAATTTGAGCCCAGTCTGACCTTAACCTGAACAATTTCAGTCCAAATCTACACCAAGACAAATGATTCTGTATTTTTTTTAATCACTTGCCTTGCTTAGATTCAATACTTTTTAAATGCTAATGCTTGATAGCCGATAAACTTTTCAGTAACATAATTGAACCCAAGTTCAGCAGAACCGTGAACAATTATGTGGGAAGCACCTGTTCTGTAGATGAATAATGCAAAGGTGTAAAAATGTGCTTTGCTTCCCACTGTAGACTGAGATATGTAATAGCTGGGGTCAAGAGAATAATGGAATGTTTAAATCTAATAGAATTACAACCTAGCATACAATGATTTGTTATATGCACATGCACACATGCGTGCACACAGACACACACACACACACACACACACAAATGAGATCAGTGAGTTACATGATTACTGTACACAGCCACACACTTCTCAGAGACAGGAAGTAGTTGGGGAAGTGAGAATACTGCTGAGATAAAATCTAGTCTTTGTCCCAATGAAAAGTGGAAGTGCCACTCTGCCGTTCCACACAAACTCATGAAACTCAAGAGATCCACTTAGACAATAAGCCTTAATTTGTTGGTAGCTGCGCACAAAAGGAAGGGGAACTATTCACATAACAAAAGAAGTTACAGCCCAAGGCGAGAAAGACAACATGATATATCATTAAAAAGCCAGAGCAAATTTCAGATTTTGTCTAGGAACACAAGTTTGCCACGTGTTTCAGCCTGCACAGGTTTTGTTGAAGTGGTGAGATAAATTCATTACATCTTTTCATTTTCCTACACAAAGGGACTCTTCTTTCCTCTGTACTTGAGCCTTTATGAGCTCAGTTTCTTACATGGGTCAAATTCAACTCAGTTCAAGTCAAGTTTATTTGTGTAGCCCAGAATCATTCATTTGATTTGTCTGTTTCAGTTAATCTCAATTTATACATGCATTCATGTGGGCATGCACATATGCCCATATCTGTGCATGCACACTGTAGTTCAAAGTGTGTAAAGGGCATTAGTTGCAGCTCTGACCTCGTATGGTGCATTACCAGTTGGCGTGATGCCCTGTCACAGAACCAGCACAGGCCATGCAGTGTCAGGGATTGCTTCTGACTCCTGATGTTTGACCTCTAATGTGGTGTCCAAACAAAACTGCCACTTTCCATCCCTTTTCTCAGCTAAAGACCAACTTACTATCGCTGCAGTCTAAAAGTCAGCTTAATGCTGTCCTCTGGTCGTTATCATGGCTTTCCCTTTTGCAGCTGATCATGTGTTATTTTAAGAGAATTTTACAAGGAAATGAGTTGAAAAAGAAAAATAGAATTAACACCCAGAAACATTTAGACATGTTGTTTCAATCTTGGTCTGGTAAAACGGATTAAAAGGGGCCATTTATCAAGAATTCAAGTTCAGAATCCAAGAGCTAGCCGTCTCTCACAGCCTACAGATGAATGAATGGTCATCTTACTTTCAAAATGTCACTTTTTCTTACATAACGATCCACGACAGTCTAACGTTTCATCTCCTGGCATAAAACAAGCACAAATCAAATCAAAGCCAAATATCAAATCAGAGCATATCAAAAACAATATTGTTTCACTGGGATGGGAGGTAAACAAGTATTACACATACAAAATTGGTATTCATAATGACAACATCATGAATAATTACCCTTCCCAGTCTCCTTGAGGAGGACGTGGCTTTGATGGCCACATGCTTCTCAAAGCCTGTGTGGCTTCTTTTTATCTCCCTGCCTCCCTCTGTCTCCGTCTCTCTCCCCACCTCCACCTCTCTCTCTCTCTCTCTCTCTCTCTCTCTCTCTCTCTCTCTCTCTCTCTCTCTCTCTCTCTCTCTCTCTCTCTCTCTCTCTCTCTCTCTAGGATATTGACATTAGGGTGATTGATTATGAAATTGGCACTGACGTTATTGTTTATAATACTGTTGTTATTATTTTTGGGTTGATTATTTCCATGAGTAATTAACTGTCTGGTTCACCTTTCAGTGTTTGTTTAACATTGGAATTAAATTTTTCTTTTTACTCACTGACTGACTGACTCACTCTCTCACTGACTCACTCACTCACTGACTGACTCACTTGCTCACGCCGCGGTCGTCATACACGAGCAGATGCGCTCCCCCTGCTGTAATCTGTCCGCTGCTGGGCCAGTGCTGCCAACGTTATTTATCACGCGTTGTTTTTTTTTTTGTGTTTTTTTTTAAGCGTTCATGTTTTCATCGTCACCGTTTGTCCACGGTGCGAATAGTCGCCCGGTTGTACAGAGGGAGAGGGGGATTGAGCTTGAGAAGAGCTGTGGCGGTGAGACCCGGAGAAGATCGGTGCGTTATTGGCGCTCAGGTCACAGCCATGTTTCAGGTCCGTGAGGGAGCAGCGGGGGAGGGGGGGGGGCGTGTGGCCGGAGGAGAGATGGAGGTCTCCCCGCCCGCATAGTGCGGCCCAGACGGCAGCCGGCTTCGATTTCATTAGAGACGAAGCGACGCTTCTTTATAAGTGTGAGATAACACGTTCGTGTGGGAGGTAACCACACGTTGTTAACGGCGATCGGACCGAGTCAACGTGAATCCGTACGGGGAACAAACAGAGAGAGAGCCTGTTCTCACGACGCGCTATAACGGCCTGGAAAGGATTACATCATCACTTTGGATGTGGGACGCGCGCAGTCGGGGGGGGGGGGGGGATGGGTGGGAGTGGAGGGTAGTTGGGTGGTTGTGGAGCGACAGTAGACTTCGACTGCCACCTGGCGTTTAAAGGACCATATCAGTGTTTTTGTGGCATGTTTGTGGCTTTTATTATCATTTCTCTCTCTCTCTTTCTTTTTTAACTACTCATCGAGTATACTATGCATCACGGGATGTCCACAGTAGGCGCGTTTTGTCTGGAGAGAGAGTTTAAATAAAAAGGAAGAAAGAGGAGTAAAAGTGTGTTTTTCTATTGAGTCACTACTCAATCAATCAATCAATCAATCAATCAATGAAGTTGCATTTTTATAGCGCTTTTCTAGCTGCAACAGCCACTCAAAGCGCTCTCTCCCAAGACAGGCAATACAACAATGCAATGATTTAATTGTATTCCCACATTTCACTGGGATAACATTTGATGGATACATGCCATGTGTTTTTCATTTGAGCGTTAGTAGGGCATGACTTCAGACTGAAAGGGGGAAAACCGCACTGATGAACAATGTAGTGAGGATTGTTCATTATCTTGCTTTTTGAAAGTTTGCTTATTTTATTGGACAAAAACATTGTTTAGTGGGTCCCGAGCCAAAAACCATTTCTGTGTGGGGTTATGGCATGAAAACGTTTGGGAATCCCTGCTTTACCTTACCTCTGACCATTTTTCAAAGAATACCATGCTTCTTTTTTTTTTTTAGATTTTTAAGTAATTTGGCGATAAACTCCAGTTAACATTCGTATATCTCCATAAGGAAGTCATGAACATTTGAATTCATTTTGGGAAACAATCTGAAATGGCATTTCCCCCACAATGATTACTGTTCAAAATATCTATTTGGAATATTCAAGATATCGAAAACATGATGATATGCTTTTGGAAAATGTGTGGGAGTGATGTGAAGAACGCATGATTTGTTGTAAATGGGCTAAAACGCGTAAAAACACCAGTATGGACCTTTACATTGCAGACCATACTATCCTCTGATTCCATCACCCCCCCCCCCCCCAGTGTTGAAACAAATCTCTGTATGTTTTATGACAGAGAACATTTGTTCTCCCAAGTGTACTGCTCTAATAATCAGACAACCACCACGTCTCTATGCTAGATGAAACAGTAAAGTATCCATGCACAGGGGAAGGAGTGGCAGCCATACATTTCCATTATTTCAGAGAACGGGAAATGGTGCCTTTCCAGCCCCCATGCAGGGAAAGTGTTTCAGATGTCATTACATCAGAGCCAGCCCAAGACTCTTTGGGGCCCAAAGCTGAATTTTATTTGCCCCCTCAACCACCTGCAGCGTGCATACGTAGCGGCTTAGTTTGCTTATACCTCTGGTGGCCTACATTAAGCTGCTGCATAGTACTTCTTACAACAGGATTGTACAAAGAGAGCACTCTCTTGGTGTTTGTCGTTCATTACTTGGAGATTAGAAAAAACATTTACAATTCAACAACTTCTTGTCGAGTCCACCATCTGAGATCTAAGCAGGAGGCACTATGACCTCCACTGAGAATGAGACGATAATGTTTGTGGTTTTATTTTGCAGCAACGATGATAGAAAATATCAAAGGAACCTTACAAAGACTGTAAAAACATGAGTACAAGCCTTGGCTATACCCCAGTGTGGGTCTACAAGAAGCATCTAGCCATCTCTAAGTTAGACTATCCATCTTTGGTCCATCTTTCCATTAGTACATTATTAATGCCACAAGAGGGGAATTATAGATTTACTGATTATAGATTTATGATGCAATACTTCAGGTGAGAAGGTGTGGAGTTACACTGGACTGTCAGTTTTCAAAGGTTTATGTTACGTTAGGGCAGTGGTGCCAGTAGAAAGGTTTGAATGGAGCGGTCAAAGATGGACCAGAGATTGTTAGGGGGTGGCACTCAAATAGTTCTTGAAAACTGATCATTTACAATACAATTGCAGCTTATATGATTGTGTAATCAATCAAGAGGATGATAAGACATACCATATTGAATGAGAAACCTGTTGAAGTCAGAACTGAAAATGTTTCATTAAGTCCATCTTTTCCTCATTACTGTGTAATAGTCTATATGGTATGTACAGACAGCATATGGTGGTGAAATATCTAGATACAAACACAGGGCCTATAGTTTTTGATATATATATAATTTTTAAAATTTTGATATACTATATTTATCCCCGTGGGGAAATTCCTCTCTGCATTTAACCCATCCTAGCTGTGTAGCTAGGAGCAGTGAGCAGCCACCGTGCAGCACCCCAGGACCAACTCCAGTTCATCTTGCCATGCCTCAGTCAGGGGCACAGACAGGAATACTAACCCTAACATGCATGTCTTTTTGATGGTGGATGAAACTGGTGCACTCGGAGAAAACCCACTGCAGACACAGGGAGAACATGCAAATGCCACACAGAGGACAACCTGGGATGACCCCCAAGGTTGGACAGTCTTGGGGTTCGAAGCCAGGACCTTCTTGCTATGAGGCGACCGCACTAACCACTGGGCCACCATGCCACCCATAATTGTAAGGTCTCCCGTAAGAATTGTAAACATGCTGATCTGAGATGAATAAGGGTAGTGTGAAGTGCTTCACGCCAGGCGACCTGACCCCAAAAGAGAGGTGGCAAGGTATCTGTTGAAGGTGGCCTTGGCCGTCTCTGACTACCCCCTAGATTTGCCCTAGTGTTTGGGACTAAGTGCCTTGCATTTTTAATCAGTTTTCAAAGGGGGGCAGTGGTGTAGGCGGGAGCTGTCTCTCAGAGCCTAAAGATGTACCATGTAAGATGGCCTACACCACCTCTGCAGGTGCAGGATGATAAGGAATCTACATCAAAATAAAACCAGATCCTGTGCCCACCCCCACAGAAGAAGGAAAAAGGCTCTTACCTCTTCGCCTTTTGAAAAGAGCTGCGAAGGCGCTCTCTCACCAAGGGAACAAAATATTATTTTTGTATAACAAAAAGGCAGCCTCTGGAGTGCCAGGGGAATATGTAATGCTGCCATAATGTAGAGTCAGTGATAGACGGAGCTATTTCGTGACCCAGAAGAAATGGGCTACTTTGAGTTGAAAACCGGAGAGACCCAACAAAACCAAATGAGGAATGAATAGATATGAAGTTCTCCGCTCCACCATATCATTAGAGCTACTGAGAAGATTGTAGGCTACATTAAGGTGAACATATTACACGGTGTGCCTTTATAAACAGCAAAGTTGTTAAAACAAAGTTGCAGTGTGCACAACAACCATAATGAGAAATGTCTGCTGTGAATTTCTTGTACAGTGGTGCACTGTAAACCACAAAATGTAGCTTGGGTTTGCCTTAATCCTCTGAACAGGTGGATTATCACCTCTCGGCGTGGTTGGGGAGTACCTCTGCCAATACAACCACTCATGCAATTTGAGTCGTGTGAGCAGTAAACTATGCATGCTTTCAATCAGGCTCGGGTCAAGGGTCAAAGTGGTAAAAGTAGTGTAAAATTATATGTGAGGCAAGAAGGGAGCACTCTTCCTAGTTATTTTCATGTTTGTTTTGATAATAGGAAAGATAACATATGTGCAAGGGAAAACGTAACGCTAGTGTAAATTCAGAGTCAGTGACGGATGGTGCTGAGCTAGTAACTGATCACTGACAAAGTCAACAACCAAAAGGAGGGTAGAAAGATCAGGAAATGAGAGGAAAGAGTGAGAAGAGAAGAAAGATAGAAAACAGGGATAGGATGACAGATAGCCACAATAGCCACAACAGGGGATATGGAGTGATGAGCACACAAACCATATGCACATCATCCACTGCCTTGAAAGTTATATATATATATAAGTAAAGATATATTAAGCTATATAGGTAAGTTATATAAAGAAGTTTTTAAATAGATAGATAGATAGATAGATAGATAGATAGATAGATAGATAGATAGATAGATAGATAGATAGATAGATAGATAGATAGATAGATAGATAGATAGATAGATAGATAGATAGATAGATAGATAGATAGATAGATAGATAGATAGATAGATAGATAGATAGATAGATAGATAGATAGATAGCTTTTTTTCCCGGAAACCATCAATGATGTAGATAAAAGTGCTCAACAAATGAGGAGCAGAATATTAAGGTAGATGTAAGAGAAAAAAAAAAGATAATGCATTTCAGTGCAAATCAACTTTGTGCTTTTTTAATGAAATGCAATAAAGTTTTTTCTTATATAAAAGTGACAACTGTGTCTCTCTGAGCATTTATCTTTTGTACAACCTGAACCAAACAAGAGAGAGAGGAGAAGCCAACAGTGGCAGAAAGAATGATGAGGAAGTTAAGAATTCAGAAAGGGAGGAGAAAGGAGAGGACAGAAACAGATAAGACAGACTGATGAGGTGTGGCAAGCAGAAGGCATCAATATATCACTTGTAGTTTAAATTACTTTTTAGGCCCGCAAAGAATGCTGCTCCAAGTGCCCGTCATTCTGCTTTAATAGCTCTATTATGTATGTTTATAGCAAAGTGCACCAGATTGATGCCATTTGCATTTTGAATTTTTAAACAGCTCAGGGGAGAATTTCCCTGGACCAGACCCCACTGCCACTGGGCTGAATATTGTAAAATCACACCTACAGCCCTAAAGGGAGACGTGCTAGTTATTTATATGGCGGAGGCATTCAGGCTGTAATAACATTCTGATTACAATCCTGCTTCTCTAACCTAAAGGCTACCAAAACCCCTTAAACCCTTAGCAGACAACTATGTCATTGTCAGCTCACGAGCATGTATAGCTGTAGGACGTGCTGTACTAATCACAATTACATGACGGCCTTCTCCTGTCAGCAGATTTATGAGTTAATTGGTCCATGGGCTCCTGAAGTAGTGGTGGGCCACGGTGATATCATGTTCTTGCTAGGAGCACCGAGTGTGCAGCAGTAGCCATGCGTATGCTAGCATCACATACACTGTACGTATAGCACACAGTATGGCGCTGAGCTTATCGGATCCGAGTGTGAAAGCCAAATTGTCTCTCGAACACACAAGAACAGTTTCAATGTTGTTTTCATCACTTTCCCATTTTTCGAGGCACACCGTGGTTGAGAGATCCCAGCACTGTAAACTACATCATCCCTGGCCCCTCCACATCGCTCATTCGCAAAGAAAATGTAGCAGAACTAATAACTCCAAATATTAGTTCAATCATTCACAGCAGCTAACTCCCAGCTCCGCTTTGAACAGTTCACAGGCAGAGATATTTCATCCTTGCTTTGTGATTTCACCGCTACCTTGCAAATGCATCTTATGATCTCATTTCAGTTGGTAATGTATTCCTGTTTCGCCTTCTTGCTTTGTTCTTGGGGTGGAAAGTATTTAGTGTGCCAAAGCAATGATTTCTGAGAGTGGTGTTTACAAGCTTGAATGGAAATGCCAAAAGCAAAGAGAGGGAGCCATGTGAGCCCATATGTAAATTTAATTATGTTTTCCATCTTGGTTGGTGGCTGCTGCTGCCCGCTCCGTGGGCCGGGCTTGGCCGCCAAACAGAGACGACAGCCGCGAAATTTGTATTTTTACAGTGAACAACGCTACAAATGAAGGAAATAATTTGTTTTGTACCAATTTCAGATACATTTGATTAAGAGTGGGAATGATGATTTATTCCTCTGCAGCCTCTTGTGATCCTCTGCCGATCCAGGCAGGGCTGCAGACTTGCCTCCTCTGATACATGTGAGACCAGCTGCTTCTTTTCACCTGATACTGAGGAGTTTCGCCAGGGGGGTGTAGCGCGTGGGAGTAGCGCGTGGGAGTATCAACCCCCCCCCCCTGAACAGGTACCCCGACCGACCAGAGGAGGTGCTAGTACAGCGATCAGGACAAATACCCACATCCGGCTTCCCACGCCCCGACCAAGCCGGAGGTAACATGGGGATTCGAACCGGAACATGGGGATTCGAATCAGCGAGCCCCGTGTTGGTAGGCAACGGACTAGACTGCTACGCTACCCGGACGCCCCTAATTTCAGCGGCATTTGATTAAGAGTGTGAATGATGATTTATTCCTCTGCAGCCTCTTGTGTGGGATCAAGGTGAAAAACGTAGTGTCCTGCAATAGTCACGCATCAGCGCTCAATATGCCAGAAAAAAGACCAGCAGATTTACCCACTGATGCTCATCTGCCCTTACAGTGAACATTTAAAGGTTTGGTGTGGTCACAATGTCAGGAAGGGGGGGAAATGCAAATTTGATGGTATCTGCGTAATCTAGAGCAATGAAAATGCAACTTTATACATGGCAGTTGTAAGGGTGACACAATGAACCATTGCAGGCGTTGGCTTTGTTTCCTCACAGACCTGCTGTGAAATGTAACATTTCACCTCAGAAAGGTGCAGTTGGATCAGCGCAGCATGAAATGAGGCAAAGCTAAAATTGACATTCAGGTCAAGTACTCGACTATGCTACTGAATGAGCACATTTTAATAGCACAGAAGCCCAGAGGCAACCGACTCTGTTCCCCGATTCCAAACACGCCACTATCATTTACTGACCTTGAGGAGTCTTGTTTACACAAATTAAAATTAAAACGGCAAAGAGGAGGAAAATCATCCCAGAGGAAAAAACACACACAGGGCCAACACTGTTTCCCCCACAACTATAGCGATGAACAATACATCGCGGATAGGTTTGGTTCACATATTCAGTGCACACGGTCTAGAATAAGCAGCATCACCTATGGAAAAAACTGTTAATGTCTGTAGAGTTGCTGTCTTAACAGCAGCTCTATAGACATTAAGAAATGGTGGTGGGTGGGCCGGTGTTGCAGACGTCTTGGGAGCTGTATCTGTAAAAGCCCGGGTCCCCCGGGTCCTCCATATGTCACCCGGCTCTGCATCGCTCAGCACACGTAGGCCAACCTTTTCAAATGTCAGCGCGATAAAGCGCAATGAATTCAATATGCCGGACCTGGTCCTGTCAAACGCCATTAGTTTTAATCCTATTTGCGGTGAAATTGCTCTTGAAAGGTAAAGGGATCTATAATTGTGAGTGGGGCCCTGAGCTAGGTCAGTGTAAATCTCTCTCTCTCTCTCTCTCTCTCTCTCTCTCTCTCTCTCTCTCTCTCTCTCTCTCTCTCTCTCTCTCTCTCTCTCTCTCTCTCTCTCTCTCTCTCTCTCTCCCCCCTCTCTCTTTACCTTATGGTTCCTCTTCTAAGGTTTATAAGGTTGGAACGAGAGTGTCTATACACTGGGTGAAGATGTTGTGTTTCAGGCTTTCGGTTAGTGAATTGTTAGCTTCATAATAGAGCTGGATTGAGGGAGGCATCTCATAACAGTGTTGTTTGTATTCCCGCAGCCAGAAAAGACTTGTCCCTTCCACTCTACCTATCTCTGTTAGCAAAGGCCAGAAAAGCACATGTTTCTATTGGTGCAGTGATGACTTTACTTTTCTTTTTTTTTATGCCCTGAGAGGTCCCTTAAAGCTCACTTACTGTTGCTCAGGTATCTTGGCTTCATGAGAGGGATGTTGAGAAGCAAGGAAAAAAAGAAAACAAGTTATTTTTGCTGTAGCAAATATTCATTGTAATAGGATGTAACTTGTAAAACAAGGGAACAGATGCAAGAATAGACGACTAGACTAGACTAGACCAGACCAGATGAGACTAGACTAGATCAGATCAGATTAGACTAGACTAGACTAGACTAGATTAGACTGGAGTAGACTAGATTAGACTAGACAAGCTTAGACTGGGCTGGACTGGGCTAGAATAGAATGACAATCGGTATGTGATTGAACCTCATGGTTTATAGTGATTTCAAAGACCTCGGGACACACTCTTTATTCATTTAGAGAAGCAACTAACTTTAGATATGACACATGTAGAATGAGGAAGTATTTATTTGCAGAAAAGCCTGTCTTCTGTATCCCGTCAATGTGCAGCAGTCACCCAGTATTCAGTCTTATTGTACTGTATGTCTGAACCACTTCCTCTGTGAGATGAGGGCGGATGCTGGGTACTGCTCTCCACTTCCCCTATCTGTGATGAATGCGGTTTCCTGTGAGATTAACATTGCGCTATATGGTTACCTATTCAGAAAATAACAAAGGAAAAGTATGGTATAGTAAGTGACATAGAAAACATGGATACATAAACGCATGGATACATAACTCTTGTCTCTTCTACTGCGCATGGACTTTCTAGAAAGTCAGGAATATTCACAGATCGATCTATAATCTGGCTGCTGGTTGACTGATCTTCACACTGCATGATACTGGTTGCTTATGATAGTGTCGATAAAGTAATTACAGCTCACTCTCCTGTTGGTCCTATAGTTGATTGCACTGATGAAGGCTTTAGCTAACGGACTAAAATGTAAATGATACTGAGATAACAGTGTTTATGATTTTACGCTTCACTTCTCCCATCAGCAGAGCCGTTTACACATTGATTTGGCTGCGTCCGCTGTTGCCCATGCTGTTGAGAGCAATCCAAATGGCGAACTGCACAACACGAGGAGGACGGCAGCTGCTGACCACAATGTGTGGCTGACTTCATCATCCAGCCAATCACCAGTAACTGCTTGTTGGTGCGCCTGTATCATCGCCCTGTTTCGACAATTGTATTTGGGCTGCAGTGAAAGGAGCATCGCCCAGCCCAAGCCTCCCTCCATCTCCCCAATGTCATATAAAGTGCTGTTACACTGCACAGATGCTGCACAGCGCCTTAACGCTTCCAGGAAATAATCTTTGATTGGTTGGAACAACATCCTGTCGTTGAGTCTCTCCTTTGTGTGTGTGTGTGAGTGTGTGTGTGAGTGTGTGTGTGAGTCAGACAGAGAGAGAGAAGAGGGGTAATACAAGCCAAGTCATCGATGTGTGGAAACGCTGCAGCCATGGGAGTATGCAGTGGTATCATGGTAACATAACTAGATTCCCTTTAATTTGGGAGATCAGCGATATCTTCACCCTCGCCAGTCAGAACACCAGCCGGCCTCTCTGAAACCCTGTATTACTGAATAGTGTTTCCCACTTTTGGCTTCTGATTAGATTCTGGAGGCAAATGAGACTCTTCTTCTTTTACATGTGTTCATATGTAAGGCCCATGTTAATGTGGAAGGCCGCGGGCATGTGTTGGGCAGCAGAAAACTGATACAAACTAAATGAGCTGAACTGAACACCCACAGTCCAGGAAGAAAGCCACTTTATTGGACATTGTATTCTTATCACGAATTGTATTCTTACAATGAATTCCTCCTCTTCATTTAACCCATCCTATTGTATAGGAGCAGTGGGCTGCTGCAGCACCCGGGGACCAGCTCCAGTTCTTCTTTCCATTGCCTTGCTCAGGGGCACAGACAGGAGTATTAACCCTAACATGCATGTCTTTTTGATGGTGGGAGGAAACCCACGCAGACACGGGGAGAACATGCAAACTCCACACAGAAAGGACCCTGGACGGCCTGGGGTTCGAACCCAGGACCTTCTTGCTGTGAGGCAACAGTGCTAACCACTGGGCCACCGTGCCACAAAATGTAGGGATGAGCCACAGAATTTACGCTGGAGATTACGCATTGGCTAACCTCCTGCAAACACAAAGTGAAACATCCCAACACCTCAATAAATCACTTGTGAAATAACATCTTTTTCCAGTGACTTAAGCAAACAGCCATTTATGTGTGTGTGTGTGTGTGGGGGGGGGGTAATACATAAAAAAAAACTCATTTAAACTTAATTCATTCAGATTGCGGTGTCAAATATATTCCAATTCAACATCAGATATTGAGGCGGGTCGTAGCAGCCTTGTACATGACATTGAATAAAACATTTTTACTGCTGTGAGCTCAGGGGAGATGGGGGGGCGGGGAGTGGTGGGGGTGTGGGGGGAGGGGCGCTTTTAGGGCAATTTGCAGAGCCTGAGCATGAAATAGATTCCCCCACAACCCTAACTTATTTGTCATCTACAAAATGTTCAGAGAGACAAACAAAAGAGGAGAGATTATTTATGTGGCTCCTATGTGGCGTTTGTTTTGTTGCACAGACAATTTAAATCGGACAATAAGAGACCAAGCTTTAGTTCAGCTCGGTCTGGCATAGTGGTAATGGGATTTTATGGTTCTGTGTAATTCAATGGGCAGAGCACAGTACTAACGTCAAATGATGTGTAATTTGAATAGAATTTAAATGAAATATTGACCGATTTCCTTTTAGTAGGTACATTTAATCGAAATTGACCTTGCAAAGGCCCTTTACATCAAAGTGTGGAGAAATGACTTCACATCACTCGACATTGTAAATCCAGTAACCCTGATGGACAGATGAAAACCACTGTTTTTTTTTTAACAATCATTGTCCACTTTCCTCCGACGGTAGCTGAAATTTCTCTCATTTTTCTGTGTTGTCTTTCATGCTACTTAATATATTAGCTGTGAGGTTGTTAAAGGGCATGTGTTGGAATGGGATTAATCTTCTTCCTCTTGTGGCTGCTCCTGTTAGGGGTCACCACAGCAGATCAGCCATTTCCATCTCTTGCTCTCCTCTGCATCTTCCTCTGTCACACCAGCCTCCTGCACGTCCTCCCTCACCACATCCATAAACCTCCTCTTTTCCTCTTCCCTGGCAGCTCCATATTCAGCATCCTTCTCCCAATATACTCAGCATCTCTCCTCCACACATGTCCAAGCCATCTCAATCTTGCCTCTCTTGCTTTGTCTCCAAACTGTCCAATCTGAGCTGTCCCTCTAATATACTCATTCCTAATCCTCTCCTTCTTCATCCCAATGAAAATCTTAGCATCCTGTCTCTGCATCAGTGCCACCATCTCCAAATCATATGACATAGCTGGTCCCACAACCATCTTGTAAACCTTCCCTTTAACTCCTGCTGGTACCCTTCTGTCGCAAATCACTCCAGACACTCATCTCCACCCACTCCACCTTGCCTGCACTCTCTTCTTCACCTCTCTTCCGCACTCCACATTACTTTGGACAGTTGAACCCAAGTATTTAAACTCATACGCCTTCGTCACCTCTACTCCTTGCATCCTCACCATTCCACTGCCCTCCCTCTCATTCATGCATAGGTATTTCGTCTTGCTCCAACTGACTTTCATTCCTCGTCTCTTCAGTGCATAGCTCCACCTCTCCAGACTCTACTCAACCTGCTCCCTATTCTCACTACAGATACAATGTCATCCACAAACATCATTGTCCATGGAGACTCCTGCCTGATCTCGTCCATCAACCTGTCCATCACCATTGCAAACAAGAAAGGGCTCAGAGCCGATCTTTGATGGAATCCCACCTCCATCTTGAACCCATCTGTCATTCCAACTGCACACCTCACCATTGTCACACTTCCCTCATACATATCCTGCACCGCTCCTACATACTTCTCTGCAACTCCCGACTTCCTCATACAATACCACACCTCCTCTCTCGGCAACCTGGCATATGCTTTCTCTAAATCCACAAAGACACAATGTAACTCCTTCTGGCCATCTCTATACTTCGCCATCAACATTCTCAAAGCAAACATCACATCTGTGGCGCTCTTTCGTGGCATGAAACCATACTGCTGCTCGCTAATCATCACCTCTCCTCTTAACCTAGCTTCTATTACTCTTTCCCATATCTTCATGCTGTGGCTGATCAATTTTATACCTTTGTAGTTGCTAGTTTTGTACATCACCCTTATTCTTGAAAATCGGTACCAGTATGCTTCTTCTCCACTCCTCAGGTATCCTCTCACTTTCCAAGATTGTGTTAAACAATCTAGTTAAAAACCCCACTGTCATCTCTCCTAAACATCTCCATGCCTCCACAGGTATGTCATCTGAACCAACTGCCTTTCCACTCTTCATCCTCTTCATAGCTGCCCTCACTTCCTCCTTGCTAATCTACCACACTTCCTGATTCACTATCCCTACATCATCCAACCTTCTCTCTCTCCCATTTTCTTCATTCATCAGCCCCTCAAAGTACTCCCTCCACCTTCTCAGCACACTCCTCACTTGTCAGCACATTTCCATTTCTATCCTTGATCACCCGAACCTGCTGCACATCCTTCCCAGCACAGTCCCTCTGTTTAGCCAATCACTACAAGTCCTTTTTTGGCAGTTAATCTAGGAGAAGGAAAACTCTGATTTAAAACCTCCACTGCCTTGCGGGTATACTTGTCTATAGGAAAGGCTGAGGAAAAATCTGCATCCGTCTAATTTGCCAGTCATCTCGCTTAGTCTTGCCACTGATAGTAGGTGGTCTCGGATGAGAGACCACCTACTACCAGTGGCAGAGAGAGGGTTGATGATGTGCAACTCTTCCTCACTTTAATCATCGCGCAAGTCATCTCTCATCTATCACAGGATGACTAGATAGTCCTCTTCGCTGCGACAGACAAATAACAAGTCTCCAACCTCTCATACAACTCACCATACGCCTTTTCTTTTGCCTTTGCCATCTCCCTTTTCCTTTACACTGCATCTCCTTGTACTCCTGTCTACTTTCTTCATCTCTGACTAGCCCACTTCTTCTTTGCCAACCTCTCCCTCTGTATACTTTGCTGTACTTCCTCATTCCACCACCAAGTCTCCTTGTCTTCCTTCCTCTGTCCTGATGACACACCAAGTACCTTCCTAGCTGTCTCCCTCACTATTTCTGCAGTGCTTGCCCAGCCATCTGGCAACTCTTCACTACCACCCAGTGCCTGTCTTAACTCCTGCCTGAACTCCACACAACAGTCTTCCTTCTTCAACTTCCATCATTTGATCTTTGGTTCTGCCTTCACTCTCTTCCTCTTCTTGGTCTCCAAAGTCATCCTACAGACCACCATCCAATGCTGCCTAGCTACATTCTCCTCTGTCACCACCTTGCAATCTCCAATCCCTTTCAGATCGCACCTCCTACATAAGATATAGTCCACCTGTGTGCACTTTCCTCCACTCTTGTACGTCACCCTGTGTTCCTCCCTCTTCTTGAAATATGTATTCACCACAGCCATTTCCATCCTTTTCGCAAAATCGACCACCATCTGTCCTTCCACATTCCTCTCCTTGACACCATACCTGCCCATCTCCTCCTCATCACCTCTGTTCCCTTCATCAACAGGCCCACTGAAGTCCACTCCAATGACCACTCTGTCCTCCTTGGGTACACTCTCCACCACTTCGTCCAACTCACTCCAGAATTCTTCTTTCTCTTCCATCTCACACCCAACTTGCAGGGCATATGTGCTGACAACATTAATGATCACACCTTCAATTTTTCGGTTCATGCTTATCACTTTGTCAGACACTCTCTTCACCTCCAACACACTCTTGACATACTCTTCCTTCAGAATTACCCCTACCCTATTTTTCCTCCCATCCACACCATGGTAGAAGAGTTTGAATCCACATCCGATACTCCTGGCCTTACTCCCCTTCCACCTGGTCTCTTGCACACACAGTACATCTACTTTCCTTCTCTCCATCATATCAGCCAGCTCTCTCCCTTTACCAGCCATAGTGCCAACATTCAAAGTTATGACTCTCACCTCCACACACTTCCCCTTCCTCCTCTCTCACTGCCTCTGCACATACCTTCTCCCTCTCCTTCTCCTTCGCCCAACAGTAGCATAGTTTCCACCAGCACCCTGCTGGCCAACAGTACCAGTGGCGGTCGTTGGTAACCCGAGCCTCAACCGATCTGGTATGGAAATCTGATTTATGATCTGCATATTTGATTTGGCAAAGGTCTTATGCTGGATGCCCTTCCTGATGCAACCCTCCCCATTTATCTGGGCTTGGGACCAGCATTGAGAACGCACTGGCTTGTGCATCCCAAGTGGCTGGGCTGGGAATGGGATTAATAAGAAGTAAAAAAAAAAAAATCCAAACAGATGTAAATTTACGTTGTTCACTCAAGCTGTCACCACAAGACAATGCTGTCATTAATTCGCAAATAATCAAAGGATACGTTCCAAAATAATAGATTTGAAAAAAATATATAACAAAAGCATTGTGGTTCATATCATTTCAGTTCTCCCCCAAGAAGACATTAGAAACAGTGCATTAATGTGTTTCTGTTTTGGTTGATTTCTCTGGTATGCCAGTTAGTGGACAATAAGACGACCCTTAACTTTTCTGCTGGAGTGCAACACACATTTTAAATGTTGTTTTTAACAGACCAGCAGGTTGCTGTCAAAGTTGCTGGGGACCAGGCAATTTCAAAATAGCTGGACCATTTTTCACATTAATGTCTTATTCATGTTGTCTCTTTGATAGGTTCTCATTTGAATATTTATGAATTTTACCTTCATTGTTATTATTATTATTATTATTACTACTACTACTTAGTGTGATGACTTGTAACTGATTTTTTAACTCTTTCTTCATTAACTAATCAAAACTGAATCTAACTTCACTCAGCAAAATCCAGTTTTACTTTCTTTTTATGAAAATGTTGTCATTTTACCTGAAAGACAATATATTCCTATAGTATACAGTCTCTCTATACAGTTGTGTTACCTTTAAGAATTAAGGAAATATATGTCCAGAATACACACTGCAGCTTGTATGCAAAGTATGGTACCAGTCCATTATAATGTGTGTGTGTGTGGGGGGGGGGTTCTGCTTATTTCTGTGCATTTTATAGAACCAGAGAAACCCTCCAAGCCCAGAGCCCAGTGAGAGAGTCGAGCAGGGGGAGGTCGATATGAAAGGCACATTTAGCAGCAGCATGGTTGTCAATGATGAGCATGGGCCCAGTAATAGGGAAATGAGGAAGGATGATTTTCTGTAGACAAAGATTTGTTGACATTGTCTATGCAAAAAAACAGGGGAATTTGATTGGCTCAGAAGTAGATGGCAAAGTACGCGAAAAGCAAATTTAAAAATGAACAGAACAGCTGCCGGTCTGCAAGCATTCATGTGCTTTTTACATACGAAAATATGGGAAGAAAAGTGAGGGCCCCTTGTGTGCAAGTGCTCTAAGTGTGCACCTTGGCAACATTGATAGGCGCTGCTACCAATGGCCTTCCATCCATTATCCAAACCACTTATCCTGCTCTCAGGGTCACAGGGTGCTGGAGCCTATCCCAGCAGTCATAGGGCGGCAGGCGGGGAGACACTCTGGACAGGCTGCCAGGCCATCACAGGGCTACCAATGTATAGTTATCAAAATGCTTTCGGTGAAAAAAACTGATCCACATTTCAAATCCCTACACCAAATATCCATATTCACTAGCTTAATCACAATAAGACGATGTCATTCTGATGAGAGTCCCCATACATGTCTTACATTTTGATATTTAATTGTTGAGGAGATTGGCTGCCGCTGGTGATTCTCTACGGACACACTGACCTCTAGTGGTCATTTGATTTTACACACGACGCTCGCTGCACCAGGCTCGTTTGCATCAATCCACTGAACATCCTGAGACAATGGTTCTCACTCAGGTCCGACCAGATGTTTACCAGCAGCCCTGCCGGTTTTCTATTCTACCAAGTAGTCAGTTGCACCCACCTGTTGCTCCAGGTCTAAAGCCTCCCTGATTGGGAACTAGAATAACTGAAACAAAAGGTGAATGTAATTAACTATCTGGCAGAATAGAAAACCAGCAGTACTTGTGGTACCCGAGTACCTTCTGAAGTGACAGACAGTTCCTTTTTCGCTAAATGGAGCTGGCCTGGTAGAAGGTTAGGTGCAGCCGTGCTCAGACACTACTAAAAAACTACCACAGACTTTCCCCACTTATCAACCAGATGGGTGAATCTATTCAGTATGCTCAGGCTAATACATCATACTAGGAGAGGGAGAGGAGAGAGTGAGAGAATGTGAACAAGGGAGGGAGAGAGATTATTTGTGTCAATATGAATGAATGCATGCGTGCACATGCGTGTGCGTAAGTATATGTATCTGACAACAATAGCATAAAAGAAACTAAAGGAAAACAGTGACTGGTCGACAGCATTTTAGTGAAATAAAGTGCCAGCAGGGGGCAGTGTGTACTCGTGCTCTGTATCATTGTCTCCTATCATTACTCACTCAATGTCTGCTGCGGCATGGAGTCACTCCATCCACACAGACACATGAAAGTAGTTGAGGATGAGGGCCATTAACAGGCCCTTGACACCTGTTCTTTCCCACACAGTTTTCTTCGCTCACACTCTCACACACTATATATACCACGTAGGTTGGACTGCTTCTGCTGTCTTCATTTACATCCAATTAAAAGGCATCCATAAAACAAACAGATTATGTTCTGCACCCAAAAGCCCCTACACCCCCAAGCCAACCCTTCAGCAGGATGGTGGAGGATGCAGCGCAGTAATAATAATAATAAAAAAAACTATGTTAAACGTTTTTCATAATGATCTTTATTTCTTGCCTGGGTAGTTCTTAAAAAGGATATTTTTGATTTTCTGCTTTTAGGTGATTACCTGTAAAAGTGCAGATTAACAATCAGGCAATACATCGATATTTAGGAGATGCATATAAAAGGTGTTGAAAAAATAGGCTCTGGGAAATTGTTAAAGCCAGGTACCTCCTGATTTGATTATATGGCATTTTAGTGCCAATTCAAAACATTTTACTGTAACCGGTTATTTTTTCGCCCGGTGCGGGATTTGATACGGGGGTGTACTGCACCACAGGGCGACATCACTAACCGCTCGACTAAAGGGTCAGATTCATTAGCTAGGGACTAACGTGTCTTATTAGTAGTTTACATTACGATTTTTCAAAATTATTATCAATATTGGGATTAGATGTTACATTTTTATAAGGCTACATCCTCTCTTATCTACAGTAAAATGTAAAAACTCCAATAATCCAAACAAAATATACCGCAAAATGCATTTACTTTACCCCACGTGTCTCAAAATATGAGTGTGCTACATTCAAAAAGTTCATATTCAGGCATTCAGAGATGAAGAAATCATTACATCAAACCTCTTCACAGCGTCTGTTCATTTTAGTTCACCATTGTGATCATAGGGGAAATGCTGCGATATTGAAATTGTCACCACTTAGTATTGATATTGGGATTTTGCACGGAATCAATTTTCCCCTCACCCCTACAAAGTGAACTACTTTTTTTCTTTTGACATGTCATCCTGTGCCAGCTCATCTGTTCGCCATCCTTTCAGCTGGTCTGGGTGGCTCTACCACTTTCAGCTGTGATGCCAGTTCACGCTGGGTCTCGGGTCATATCAGACTCAGTGAAGAGGTGCATTCATCAGCCCCCACAGAGCCTGCAAGACACTCTGGCCTTATCCATCACCACACAGCCCAGCCGGCTTACTGCGAGAGGAGGAGGTGGAGGTGAGAGAAGAGGAAAGGAGGGGAGAGGAGAGGAGAGGAGAGGAGAGGGGAGATACATAAGAGACAAGAGTTGGGGAAATATGAAGCAATAGGTAGGGATCCTATGGTCATGGAAAGCCAGGAAAACACATTAATTTTTAAAAACACTATTTCCAGGCTCTGGAAAAGCTATCAGGCTGGAGCCATTTGCAATAGATATAAACACTCCTTAACTTTTGCAACATCTTTAATTTGCATGCTGAGTCACTCCTTGTATTATCCTTTCTACTTTTAACTTATTTATTGCACTTTTCATGGTTCTTTATTGGTTTATGGTATTTACTGTTTCTACGGTTTTTTGTTGTTTTGGGGTTTTTTTTGTTTTGTTTTTTTTCTTACTTGTTTTTATCCTGCCCTTTGTTTGAAATGTGATTTTGCTGAGCCATGCCGCAAGCCAAATTCCCTAAGTGGCACCATAAAAATGAACCGAACTGAACTGAAGTTGTGGAGAATTATGGTTTTGTAAGTGTCATGTGCATAAACGACAGGCAAGGGAGTCGCGATTAATAACGTGCTTCATTCAGCCATCTGCTTCCAGTCCCCGACCCGGACAATCCCCAGAATCCCCAGTACAGAACCGCACTAAAACATATAGTTGCGTGCCCCTCCTCTTACGTACACAGCATGCTGGGCACTGTAGTTCTCATCACATCTCCCTCCTTTTAAAGAACATGTATGTTCCAATGGAAACAATAACATTGCTAGATTATAAAACATAGCAACAGCAATACCATATTAGCAATTTGCTAATTAACAGCATAACCAGCTAACAATGAAGACATGCACTTCAAAATTCAAAAATTAACCTGAAGGGTGGGGTAGACTGCCCAGCCCTTCGACTGAGTGTGGGGATTATTCTGCCCCATTGCTCACTCAGTATCTAAACATCATACCGCTTTGGAGGTTTTACAACTCTGCCACTGGAGGTGATGGTGAACCCAGAGGGCCTTGCTGGCACATCCGGCTCCGTGGGAGTGCCCGATGAGGTGGCAACCGGTGGGCTGAGTCGTTCCTGCTGCAAGTCATTGCTGTCTCTGGCTGGTTGGGTTGCAACTGTTGCAGGGGCAGGCACGGATTGCAGGTGCCTGCGGTTCCGTCTGAAGACAGCCCCGTCTTCCGTACGCACCGTGTAGGAGCGTGGTTCCCCTGAGGGATTCACCACGACTGCGGGCATGTTCCACCCCTTTTGCCCGTCTAGTTTGACTCGTACCCTCTCACCTGAGTGTAGTTCGGTTAGGGTACGTGCAGAGTGTCTCCTGTCGAAGAAAAACTTATAGGCCTCTTTTGCCCTTCTGTCATTCTTCTCCACCTCCTTGTGGTCGAAGAGCTGTGGCTGGAGTTTCCTCTCCAGCACAGGCATGTTGGTCCGGATCTGGCGGCCGGTCATGAGCTGTGCGGGGCTCGCACCTGTGGCAGCAATTGGTGTGGCGCGGTAGCACATCAGCACTAGGTGAGGGTCAGGCTGCCGCAAAATTCTTTTGGCCGTCCCGACGGCCCTTTCGGCAGCTCCATTTGCCTGGGGGAAGTGGGGGCTGCAGGTTGTGTGGCGGAAATCAAAGTTCCTACAAAACTGCCTAAAGTCGGCTGACGTAAACTGTGTGGCATTGTCACTAATGAGTTCCCCAGGGACGCCCCATCGTGCGAACATACCTTTCAGCTGCTCAATCACCTGTAGACTGGAGGTGGTCCGTAGCTGGGCGATCTCAATGTCCCTGGAATAATAATCAACCACCACCAGGTAGTTTTTTTCCATCCTGCTCGCAAAGGTCTGCCCCAATCTTGTGCCATGGGCCGGGCGGCAGTGGTGTTGTACGTAGGGGCTCTTTGTACTGTGAGGGCTTATTGATTTGGCAGAATATGCGCTGTGTAACTTTCCGGTAAATGTCCGATCCGATGCTGGGCCACCAGACAGACATCCTGGCTCTTTCACGACACTTTGTAAGGCCTTGGTACCCTTTGTGAATCCTGTGTAGGATGTCTTCCTGATACACGGGGGGAATTACAATCCTGTCTTGGTACAGGAGCAGCCCGTCTGGCTCGGACAGCGATGCCCTCGCAGCGTGGTAGCCATGCAGATAAAAGGGCACGTGCCTCGGCCATCCCTCTCTGGTGTACCCGATCCCCCTCTGCATTGTGTCGTCCTGACGCGTGGCCTGCTTTAACATGTCCAGCTTCATGCTCGACACCGGTTTGGTTTCGATCACAGCTTCGACATGCGCACGCATATCCCCGTCTGTGTCTGCCCCGCAGCCGTCCTGGAGTGGGTTCCTGGAAAGGGCGTCGGCCACCACCAGCTGTGAACCCGGAACATACACTGCTCTGGGGTTAAAACGCATTAGACGAATTAGAAGCCGCTGGCATCTCGGCGGCACTTTATCCAGATCATATGCATTAATGAGGGGGGCCAGGGGCTTGTGGTCTGTCTGTAAGCTAAACTCAGCTAAGCCTAACAGATAACGGGAAAATCGCTTACAGGCCCACACCCCTGCAAGGCATTCCCTCTCTAACTGAGAGTATCTCTTCTCTGCATCTGTGAGAGTTCTGGAGCAGAAGGCAACAGGCTGAACTTTGTCCCCCTGAAGCTGCAACAGTGCTGCCCCCAGCCCGTAACTACTAGCGTCCACGCGCACAACAGTGGGCCTTGCTACATCATAGTATGCCAGGGCAGGAGTGGAAGACAACATTGCTTTTACCTTGGTGAAGGCTTGCTGCTGGGGCTCCCCCCCACTGCCACTCTGCGTCTTTCTTCAGCAGCTCACTCACCGGGTGTAGCACTGATGACAGTTCGGGTAGAAACCTCCCCAGATAATTTACCATACCCAACCACTGTCTCACCTGAGGGATATTCTCGGGGCTCTGCATGTCTGAGATGGCCTTCACCTTGCCTGGATCAGGTTTGATGCCGTCTTTGCTGATGATGTGCCCGAAATATTGCAACTCACTCCTGCTGAAGCGGCATTTCTCCCGGTTGAGCTTCAGCCCCGATGTTTTGATTGTCTGCAGTACCGCCTCCAAGTTTCTATCGTGCTCGTCCTGGTCCTTGCCGTACACGAGTATGTCATCCATGACGACAACCGTGCCCTTGTGGTCTCTCAGCAGAATGCACATTTTCCTCTGGAAGATCTCCGGTGCCGATGTGATGCCGAACGGGAGCCGCTGGAAACAGAACCGGCCTCTGGGAGTAATGAAAGTGGTTAGTTTTACACATCTGGGATCCAGCGGAATTTGCCAGAAGCCAGACGATGCGTCTAGCATTGTAAAAACCCCTGCCCCTGCTAACTTGGGCATAATGTCCTCCAGCGTGGGAAGCATAAACCGCTCGCACTTAACAGCCTGGTTTAACCGCTTTAGGTCCACACAGATCCGTATCTTGCTGTTGTTTTTGACTACAGGCACCATGGGTGCGCACCACTCTGTGGGCTCGGTCACTTCTGTGATGATCCCCAAGGACTGCATGCGTTGCAGCGCGTCGTCCACCTTTGGCATGAGAGGGAAAGGGACCCTGCATGGCGTGCTGAGGGCATAAGGCTGTATATTGGGCTTAAGCTCAATCATGACAGGTTCACAATTAAGCAATCCAATGTCCCCGAAAACATCTTCGCTAACCTGATCTGTTCTAAAAACTAGGCCCATTTCACATGCAGCTCTGCGACTCAATAGATTGTTGGCATTTGGCCCTTTTATCACAAAAATCCCAATTTTGTGCATCTTCCCCCGTCTCTCCGTGCACGCCACAAATTTCCCCGCACACTGCAGTGCTCCCCCTGGGCTTCTCAGGTCGATTGATGTTTTAACCAGCTGTGGCCGTTCAGGCAGTGACCTATATGCAGTCTGTGACATGGTAGTGATGTCCGCCCCCGTATCGATTTTAAAATTAACCAACTTGCCGCAGATCGGTAACTCCACTTGCCACTTTTTCTCAAAATCCATCCCCTCTATGCAACCGAGGAAGTAGGGGCGGCTTTCACTTTCCGCTTCGCCCTCATACACATCATCCTGGTAAACGACCTCCCTCACGTCTCTGGTTTTGCATTCGGCAGCAAAATGTCCCAGCTTGTCGCATTTCCTGCAACGCCTGTTGCGTGCAGGGCATTCCTGCTGCTGCCCGTGCACGCGATTACGTCGGGTGCAATATATTCGCTATATTATCTGGATGTATCCTATACTGCTAATATATCCATAACAGTGATTTGAGCCGAAGACCAATTCCCAATGTCTTGTCCTCTTTATTGTAACTCTCCGACTCGCAGCAGTCAACATCCGGGGTATATGAGAGCCTAGCTTAACCACCACTACGTAGCGCTGTTGGTCTACTACACTCCTCCCCCTTAAACTATGAAGTTCCCCTAATAAAATATTATCACTCTAAAACATGCTGATATGGCAAATTACTTTCAGCATCTTTTACTTGGTCATTACTGGTTACACAACCCACTTCGACCCACATTTGCCCATTTACATATCAGTCTCAGGAACTCTTTTTCACATTTTTTTCTGAACAGGAGTTGAACAATTTAGTCTCTCAGGAACTCTTTTATTCAGGAACTCGGCTGATCTTACAAAGACAGTCGTTTTGGAGGTGCCCTCTCTCTCTGAGGGTATCGGCGCTCAACCACCTCAGGGGAAGTGGATGCTCGGTGAGGAGGCGACACGGCCTTGCCCACCGAACCTCGTAAGGGTGTTGCAAGCTTCTCCGGAGCCTGCATCCTTGGAACGGGTGTATCTTCAGGTGAGTACGGGCT
Source organism: Lampris incognitus (assembly GCF_029633865.1). Classification (NCBI taxonomy): domain Eukaryota; kingdom Metazoa; phylum Chordata; class Actinopteri; order Lampriformes; family Lampridae; genus Lampris; species Lampris incognitus. Next base: position 132,439,611 of record NC_079211.1, on the reverse strand, counting down.
AGCACCTATGGCTCCAGGTGTGCCTTCCCCCCCAAATCCGCAACTGCAGGGTAGGTGTTGCTGATACCCATCTGGTCATCCTGAAACTGAAATGCCTCAGGAGGACTGGAGGGTCGGTCGAACAGCAGATGGTCAATGTGGACTGAACGTCGGTTCACTCCATTCCACACCAGGTAGGTGACTGGTCCGAGTCTCTTTTCCACTGTCCCTTTCGTCCACCTCTCCTTTCCTCCACGGAAGTTTCGGATCAGTACTGAGTCCCCCTCTGACAGATGTCTCAGCTTCGAGGCGGGTTGGTCATGATAGTCCTTCTGCTTTTGTTGTTTGTCCCCCACCACTCGAGCGAGGTCTGGCTTCAGCAGGCTGAACCTGGTCCTAGGCTGACGTTTGAGGAACAGTTCTGCTGGTGTGCAACCTGTAACGCTGTGTGGTGTGGTCCTGTATGACAACAGGAAGTTGGCGAGTCTGTGTTTCACTGTAATAGTGACGTTTTGTTTCTTCTCATCGAGCAGCTGTTTCAGAAGTGAAGCTTTCACCGTCTGGACTGCTCTCTCTGCGGCACCATTAGAAGCAGGATGGTAAGCTGGCACCAAGGTCTGCTTAATGCCGTTGCTTTTCAGGAATGTTTTGTACTCCAGCGAGGTGAATTGTGGACCGTTGTCCGAGACGATCTCCTCAGGAAGACCGTAGGACGAAAAGATGCTCCGCAGCACTTCGATCGTTTTGGCGACGGTAGTTGTTGCCATGGGGATCACCTCAAGCCATTTTGAATGACTGTCTACTAACACTAGAAAGTGTTGCTGATCCTTCTCTGCAAAGTCAATATGTAGCCTCTGCCACACTCTCGTAGGCCACTGCCAGCAGTGTAGTGGTGCTACTGCTGGTAGTTTCCTCACACTCTGACAAGCATCACATTGCTGCACTGCACGTTCGATATCACTGTCCAACTGAGGCCACCATAAATAGCCCCTCGCCAAACTTTTCATCCTGCACCCTCCGGGGTGCCCTTGGTGTAGGTCGTACAGTAGTTGTTCTCTGTGTGCTGGTGGGATGATAATTCGAATTCCGCACAGAATGCATCCTTGTTCCACAGACAGTTCATTCCTTCGGTTGAAGTACGGTTTCAGTGTGTCATCGTTGATGTAACTCGGCCATCCAGACCGGGTCAGTTCCAGTACCTTGCATAGGACTGGGTCCTTGAGAGTGCTCTGTGCAATCTCTGTAGCCTGCACGGGTAGCTCATCTACTAATGAGAAATAAAAAATGCTGTTCTCCTCCGCTGTTTTGTCCTTTTCTTTCCCCGGCAGTCTAGATAACACATCCGCATTTGCATTGTCCGCTGACGTTCTGTACTCTATACTGTAGTCATAAGCCATAAGCCTCAGTGCCCATCTCTGCATACGCAAAGCGGCTAGTGTAGGGATTTCTGACTTGGGTCCTAAGATGGCAAGGAGGGGTTTGTGGTCAGTTATTAAACTGAATTTGCGGCCATAGAGATATTTATGAAATTTGGTCACGCCAAATATTACGGCCAACGCCTCCTTCTCTATCTGACTATATTTACTCTCTGCCTCTGCCAACGTACGTGACGCAAAGGCGATTGGTTTCTCGTCCCCATTTTCCATTATGTGTGACATTACCGCACCTATCCCATAAGGGGATGCGTCACAAGCTAATCTCAGTGGTTTCTGCGTGTCGTAGTGTACTACTACTGAGCTTTTCACTAACTGTTCTTTGGCAGCCTTGAATGCTGCTGCACACTCTGGTGTCCATTTCCATTCGACTTCCTTCTTCAGGAGTTGGTGTAGTGGCTGCAATACGGTCGACAGATCTTTCATGAAACGGCCATAATAGTTTAACAGTCCTAGGAATGACCGTAGCTCTGTGACGTTTATGGGCTGGGGTGCATTTACGATGGCGGCAACCTTTGTCTCAGTGGGGTGAAGTCCCTCTTTATCTATCAGATGCCCCAGGTACTCTACTTTCTCCTGCATGAAGTCACATTTTGCTCTTTTCACTCTTACCCCGTAGCTCTCCAGTCGGCTCAAAACCTCATCTAGGTTCCTCAGGTGCTCCTCTCTTGTTCTGCCTGTGACTAGTATGTCATCGAGGAAGCAGGTCACATGCTCTAAGCCTTGTAGTATCTGGTCCATCACATTCTGGAACATAGAAGGTGCACTCGACACTTCATATGAAAGTCTGTGATAAACATACAGTCCTTTGTGGGTATTTATTGTTAAATACTTCTCTGAGTCCTTCTCTAACTCAAGCTGTTGGTAGGCATGTGAGAGATCTAATTTGCTAAAGAGAGTGCCCCCGGCCAGTGTGGCGAAGAGATCCTCGGCGTTCGGTAGTGGATAGGTCTCCTCTTCCACGCTCTGATTAACCGTGACTTTATAGTCTCCACAGATACAAATTGACTTGTCTGATTTGGGTACAACTACTATCGGGGCAGCCCACTGACTATGGTCTATCTTTGAGATAATACCAGCTTTTTCCAGCCTATCTAGCTATTTTTCAACTGTGTCTTTTAGTGCGTATGGCACTGGTCTTGCCTTTCTGAAGACAGGTTTTGTATCTGGCTTCACTTTGATATTTGCCTTAAATTCACGAATAGTGCCAGGCTCCTCAGCAAATACTGCTTTGTGTCTCTGTAACACTGCCTCTACATGTGTTATCACTGCCCCCTGCTGGTGTAACTGAGAATATGCTTGCCCAGTCTAGTTTAAAATTGTTCAGCCAGTTACGGCCAAAGAGGGCTGGTCTGTCACCTTTCGCAATCACAAGAGGTAAATCTCCACTCTGGTTGTCATATTTCGCATTGACAGTCACTTGGCCCATCAAGGGAATGTTCTCACCGGAAAAGGTTGACAGACGCACTTTACTTTCTTTCAGTGGCAGGTGTGAGAGATGTTCCTTGTACACTATCTCAGATACCAGGGTTACGGCAGCTCCTGTGTCAAGCTGCATGTCTACAGGGTTTCCTTCTAACTTAATACTGACCTTAATGTCCTTTTTTCCATTACCAACTGTATTCGTGGAGTACACTGTATTCATCGGATACGCACCAAACAGTTCATCCTCATTTCCATCTCCTCTCTCACTTGGACTGTGGTCTTCAGCCACATACTGTGTATGTCCCTGTCTATTTTTAGTTTTACACATTCTTGCTATGTGCCCTACCTTGGAACACTTGTGGCATGTCTCGGTTTTATACCTACATACTTGAGCTGCATGGTTGTTACCTCCACATCGGTAACAGGGTTGGTGCGTTTCTGTTCTCTGTGGTCTAGAGTTGTCACTGGTAGGTTGCTTGCTTTTCCACTCGCTGGTGGACGACTTGCTTCTCCACACACCCTTGCTTGTTCTCTTCTTGTCTATCTTATTCACAGTTGCAGCTCCGCTTGGTTTGCTGGCAAACTCCAGCATATTCTTTGACGCCATTTCCATAGATAAGGCCAGCTCACATGCTTTTGCAAAAGTCAGATTGTGTTCTGCGAGCAACTTTCTCTGAATAGCCTCCACCTTTAAACCACTAACAAATCGGTCTCTCAGTGCTTCATTTAAATGCTGACCGAATTCACAATGTGTGGACAAGTGCTTTAAAGCAACCACATAATCACACACTGACTCATTTTCTAGTTGGTTTCTTTTCTGAAATCTAAAACGTTCAGCTATGATTAGTGGCTTGGGTTTATAATGGGATGCTAGTTTCCCGCTCAGTACTGCATACGTGAGGCTACTCGGTTTTTCTGGTATGCAGAGATTCTTTAGTAGGCCATAGGCTTCTGCGCCTATCACAGACAGGAAAACATTGGCCTTCTTACCGCCCTCCACTTCATTAACGATCATCCATTGCTCCAATCTTTCAAGGTACGACTCGAAGTCCTCTTTACCTTCCTTGTATTCAGCAATATTGCCGATGAAATGCGCCATGCTTGTGCTCGGCTTGGCTAGCTAGTCTTTTCTTGCTAGCTGGCTGGAAGCTAGCTTGTAGCGTCACGTTGCTTCGTCCGCTTTTATTAACTACCGGGATTACCTTCTCACATTAAAGGTATCCCATCCGTCGTCGCCACTGTAATATATTCGCTATATTATCTGGATGTATCCTATACTGTTAATATATCCATAACAGTGATTTGAGCCGAAGACCAATTCCCAACGTCTTGTCCTTTATTGTAACTCTCCGACTCGCAGCAGTCAACATCCGGGGTATATGAGAGCCTAGCTTAACCACCACTAGGTAGCGCTGTTGGTCTACTACATCGTGGGCAGGCTATTTTGGGCCGCTGTGCGTTTCCGTTGCCCTTATTGTAGTGGTTGCTAGGGTTACTGCGGCCGCGGTTGGTATTGGCGCCCTGTGCTTTGCTAACTGCATTCAGTTCAGCTGTAATTCCTTCCGCATTTTGCTGTTTAACCAGTTCGAACTGACGGGGGGCCATTTGCACCGCTTTCCTAGCGTGAGCTCATCTTCCATCTGCAACTTCTGTGACACGTCTCGGTCAGCAACTCCGATCACAACTCTATCACGAATATGCACTTCCTTTAATGCCCCGAACTCACAGTGTTCTGCCAACTCATATAAACTCCTCCTCACAAAGGCCTCGACAGTCTCCCCAGCTCTCTGCGAGCGCTGGTGAAAACATGCACGTTCGTGGATGACATTTCTCTGTGGTACGAAATGCTCGTTGAATTTACTGACCACCCTGTCATAATCGTTAGCGTGAGAAGCCTCTTCGAATGTAAATGAATTAAAAATAGCTTCTGCATCTTTCCCCATTGCGTATATCAAGGAATTGACTTGGATCTCACCGTCCTCCGCATTTAGCTTGGTTGCTAGTCGAAACCGGGAAAACCTCTGAATCCAAATCGGCCATGCCGCCGGTTGCGTGAAATCAAATGCCTCGGGGGGATTAAATTTTGCCATTCCTCGTCTCACCGGACCAACTCCGTTCCCGATTATTGAGGTAAGTGGATTCGAAGATCTTCTGACACCATGTCATGTGCATAAAGGACAGGCAAGGGAGTCGCGATTAATGACGTGCTTTATTCAGCCATCTGCTTTCCGTCCCCGACCTGGACAAACCCCAGAATGCCCCAGTACAGAACCGCGCTAAAATATATAGTTGCGTGCCCCTCCTCTTACGTACACAGCATGCTGGGCACTGTAGTTCTCGTCACAGTAAATTTTGGAAAAAGCCACGGAAATCTGACTAGAGCAGCATCAGTTCTGTTAAAGACTGCTTTACCAATTAAAAAAGGAAGAGCTGGTGGAGCTACTGTGGCAGGTCATTAATGTTTCCGTTGTGTGTGTGCATGCAACAGTTTGTCTCACTACACAGCAAAATCTGCAGAGTTGATTTCTCGGTGTTAATGTGTTACAGTGTAAGGGGTTACCCGTTGGAGTTAATTTAACTCTATATAGAGTCTAATCGGTTTAATGTCATTCTCTGTCAGCCAAGAGTTGGGGTTAAAACTGGGTGTCAAACGTGTGAGTTTTATTTCCTGCAAATCAACTCTGGGCAGTGTTAATAATAATTATATATATATATATATAAAAGCACTTGCAGAACGGTGTTACCAACCACACAGGTGCCGTCAAAAGGAAAGTCTTTGGTGCGGTCTATTTTATAGTGTATGTATATTCAGATGTTTATTCCTTTTTATAATGTATTTGGAGCTCGTCTAAATAAGGTTAAGGTATAGGCGTCATATAGCTGGGTTAGATGGCAGCTAAGTCTAAACGTGATATTGAAATCAATAATCACACTGGCATAATTATTTTATATATAGTCCTACACGACTAATCCACTACATCATGTATTTATTTACACATATTTATTAATGTTATGCCGTATTTTGTGACGAATTCGAATTTGGTTGACAAATCACCGGGTTGAATCAGGGCGACGGGAAAACCTCTGGTTAAAAAGACGTTGGTTGCCCACTGGGTTGGCTAGCTAGCATATTTGACCGCCCGAATGCTGACTTCAGGCACTGAGACGTGCTTATTCATTGTCCTGTCTGGTTACTAGCCTAGCTAGCTAGTCACGTTAACCTTAGTTCTGTCCTGCACTGTGTTCCACGCAAACCATCAGCTTCGAATTTGGTAGGGGTTAATGTCAGGTTTGACCATGGGTAACTGTTGATGTAATAATTATCACAACTGTCGTTTGGTTCAGATGATATGTTCGTTCGCTAACATTAGCTAGATAAGTATTATGCTAGTTAGCACAGCAGCTAGCCCAATAAAACATGTCCCCGCTAAAGCCACTAGATGGCACTGTGACTGTTCCTAGTCACAGGAAACGGAAGTTGCCAATCAGTAACAAAAAGCACGCAGCTAGGGGATCTAGCCATTTTGAAAAATCCGTTTTTCATGATAAGCTGCTGGCTGTTGACATGAGGTGAAATGTACATTAAAATGTTAATCTTTGTACAAAATATCAATATATTCAAATTTCTAACATTAGATAGAGCGTGAAATATGTAATTTGCTGCTGATGGTAATGTTGGATGCTCTGACGTTCGCAGATTGTGTGCCTGCCAACTCCGAGTGGCCTGGAAGCTTTGCAACTTCGAATTCGGTAAGAAATTAAAGTTCAGTTTTGCAGAGCAGGGTTAGGGTTAATTAAGCCTTGTGATGTTGAAGTGCCTGCACGCAGCCCCAATCAAAGTGTTTACTATTCATTTCGCGGCCGCCGCCACAAATACATTTCACAGCTGCTAGTTAGCTAGCATAGACGATAGTTAGCATGGACGCTAGTTAGCATAGCCGCTAAAGTCAAGTTGGACCATAGGTAATTGTTGAAATACATCACAAAAAAACGTTAGGGGCTTGCAATTTGGTTAAGATGTATATGCTAACATATGTATTATGCCTGCCAGGTGAGAATAACCCAAAAAAATTATGTTCCCACTAAAGTAACTAGTTCGCACAGAGAGATCTTGCATCAGTGCCGGAGGAGAGAGAGGGAGAGAGAAGAGCGGTAAAGGTGGTGGGAAAATGTGATCACATCCAATAGTGTAGGGCAGGAAATAAAGCTGCGAGGTTCCCTCCAGGAAGTACTGCAGCTGGACTACAGAGATGTACAGAGCCTATTCACCCTTTGCAGACGCGTCACAATTATCACATGACGAGGGAGACTGCGTCATGACGGACGGCAGTAGTGATAGACCGGGAAATTCAAAAGCGAACAACAAAACAAACAAAATATTGCGACGGATGAGCAGCTATTATAGTTTAAATTTAAGTGATGGCTGCCAATAGTCAGAGTAATGTTGTGGAGTTGTGAGTCACCTTGTAGGACGGCACAAAGAGCGATATGTGGAGAAGCTAGCGATAGCAGGGTTAGCTACCGACCCGTACCTTCTTCCTACGGATGTGTTCACGGATCTAGCAAAATCGTCCAGTCTGCCCGAGTTCAATCCACACGATCTGTACCACTATGTTACCAACGGAGTGTCCCCATACACAGGCGCTGGTTCAAGTGTACTGGTTAGCATGAAGCAAAATACCACTAAACAATAAATATACAATTTGTATATTTTTAGCTGTTTTTGTTAAATTACAATCATTTTCTCATGTCCACTTTGACCATTTCTCACATTCATGTAAGGTAACACTTAAAAATTATCACATAAATCTCAGACTTTTATTGTTCTTACGAGCAAAAATACTTCCCTCTTCATATGAAATGTGTTAATTAAATTACATTTCATATGAAGAGGGAAGTATTTTGCTCATAAGAACCTAGATGGTTTGAAAGAGGGGTGAAGGAAGCCATCTATGCGAAACTGGAAAAAACATCCCTCAACAGAGGAGGAGGTCTGCGACACCACCTATCTCCCATTTACAATGCCGTCCTTTCATCTCTACCCAGGAGACTCAAGAAGCTTAGCCTCCAAAAACAACAGTCGGTCACTAACGGCTCCAACGACTCATGACCACTGAATGGAGCACTAACGAAGTCGAAACTAACACCCCCAACGACCATCGTTGCTTAACATCGGATCACAAAGAGCCACTCACATCAATAGCTCTGATAACGACGGGCGTTGCTAACCATCGGAACACAAAGAGCCATGGACATCATTAGCTCTGATAACGACTCCAAAGAGGATAAATATCTGAGTTTCATCACCAGCCAGTCAGACTAGCTTGGTCTAGTCAGAAAGGCACGAACTGATGGAAGCCTCTTGGATGAGAGGCGAAACGTCTTCACGGATATATACCAAGTTGCATTCGATTCAATTCCTTTGGATAAGGCTACTAAGGCAGTGTCTGCTTGTGCCTTTGCGCATGCGTAGTCTGATTTTACAGTGTCTCAACGATGAGGCACATCGCTAACCTGCCTCGCGTTTTTGAATGGATGTATTTTGACTCCCTCCCACCCTCTGGTATGCCGTCTTCTGCCTACCCAGCCATGGACCTCACTGCACGTTAGGGGTACAACGGTCCAGTTAGCCCACGGTTCGGTTCGTACCTCGGTTTTTGGGTCACGGTTTCGGTTCGGTTCGGTTTCGAATTACATTGTTGGTGAAATAAGTTCGGGAGGGAATAACGTAGCGCGGATCGAGCGTATGCATTAGCTGACGAAAGCCCACATCTCCAACCACCGAAAAGGGCTGCATGTCTTTAGCAATGAACACCCCCGCTGCACAGGTTATTGTTTTGTGTTTTTCTGAGTTGGCGCTATAGGTTTGTTGGAAAGCATCTCCGATAGACGGTTGTTTTGTTCACTGGTGCGGTTACCTGTGCGTCTGTCCTGCTTCCAGAGAGCGAGACATCTGGGTGGTGGCGGCAGAGATGCTGGCTCATATTGGAAGTGTTTCCACTTGCGTAGTACGGGACATGGGTCAAGCAATGCTTGCAGCACAGTGTTATTTCTGTCCACTGTTTTGTCTCCTTCATCGTTGTATTCAACAGCAAACCCGAAATGTCCGCAGATTTGTATGAAGACGGTGCTTCTTCAAACTTTTCTCTCTCTACTCCTCCACTCGCCATGACTTTTTCTCTGCTTCTGCGAGCTACCGCCGTCTTTTCAACTTGACTGTCGGCTCCACTTACAAGGGGGGTGGGGGCTGGGGGCCTAACAGTGATTGGATATTGACTCGTGGGGCAGGGTTTTCTGCAGCAGGCAGTCTCAGCCTGCCTGGACACAGGTAGTCCATGGGCCAGAGCCCAAAATTTCCTATTTCGGTACACTCAAGGTGGCAAAACTTACTTATAATTTTTGAAAGGATCCATGTCTGTAGATGATATTTTGGTATGATAACCATTCCTGAGTGGCAGCTGTATCACAGTTATCAGCTCATGAAGTTAACCACCCCCTAAAGTAAATTGCATTTTAGACGCTGGTGCATATCCTGGTTTAGCCTCATGGTCAGGACATTTTTCAATGTTCTATAATATTGTCTTTGGTATCATTTTAAAGGGGACCTTCTTAGCTTTCATTCAAGCCCTGTTGTGGATATTTCCACAAATATAGAGGTCACTTGAGCTCTTCAACCCGTCAATAACACACATCTTTCTGCAATGTTCGCCTAAACTATATACTTTATTTTAGCCCTGTGGCATCTAGGAATATCAGGGACACAAAACACAAAAACTGGAATACTCACAGGACTGTAAAGATTCAGGAAATGTATAATATACCCATACTATTTCATTGTGTGAGGTGATTGTGAACCTTAAATTAGAAGGGCATTATTACTAAGAAACTAACTAGACCAAAGCCAGTTAGTCCATGGGTCAAACCAGATATCGATATCACCCAAGGTGACACAACTTCACTGGTGCCATTTTATTTGGTACACTAACAGAAGTAAAATAATACATGATAACCTTTCCAAATGAGCAGCTATTTCATTTTTCTTTCAGGAAACCTGTTTCTGTGCCTCTCACGATTGTGTATTTGCCCAGATTTTTACAAATATAGCATTTCAACACCTCTGGTACTGATTAGCCTAGCTTAAACTCTGGGACAGTTCTTAGTTGGCCAACAACCAAGGATAACCAGTACTGTGTACTTCCATTCATTGTGCTAAGCTAGGCTAACGTGCAGCCAGATAGCTTTCTACTAAACACATATAGAGGAAACTGGTATCTATCTTCTTGTCTCACTCTGGAGAAGATTGTAAGCTAATTTCCCATAATGTTAGCATGTTCTTTTAATGTATATGTTAATATGATTAGTTAAAGTGGCTACGAGGAACTTTCATCTTGTGTTGATTTTAGCGGCCTCATGTGGACAAACTACAGCTGTTGCATAGCAACTAGGTAATGTATCTATTTGTGGCTATGTAAGATAAATAATGGTAATATGACGCTGGTGAAGCAAAGTAAACTTTGTTTTAGTAGTGTTCATACACCTAAGTTACATGTATTTGTTTGTATGTGGCAGGTGAAAACTGACTGAATATGGCCACTGGTGAACAAGCAAGTTTTTACCCAATACCAAAGCGCCCACGGGTGGAGTGCATTATCCACTGTTCTGATGATACAGATAAGCTGGTTTCACTACAAAGTGTCGACTCATGGAGAACTCTGCTCAGGGCAGCTCAGATACGAAATCATGCACCAGTTTTGAAACTGGCAAAAGACATTCCTGAGGGACAGATTCCAGCAATCTACTACCACAGAAAGTGTCGCAGTATCTTCACTATGAAGCAAATTCTTGATGGCCTCCTTGCAAAAGAAAAGAAAAGTTGTGTCTCTGCTGAAGAGAAACAATCTAAGAGAGTAGCTCGACATGCTCCAAGTACATCTAGGACTTATGATGCAGAGTGCATATTTTGTCAGAAAAACAGCAAATATTCCAAGAGACAGAATACGAGAGAAGTACTGGTGCAGTGTCGAGAACTGCGAGCTGATGCAAAGATCAGGAGTGCAGCCACAAAGAAAAGGGACAGCAGAATCCTTGCCATTGTGAGTAGAGACCTTGTAGCAGCTGAAGGGCACTACCACAGGTCATGCTATAGACTTTACACCAAAGAAGAGGTTTCCAAAGGAGAGGTTGCCAGCAATGAAGATGATGATGCTGCAGCCCAGTATGAAGCTGCTGTGAATAAGGCATACAATGAGCTGTTCCTCTTCATCAGGATGGAGCTTTTTGGCAATCCTCAAGTGATGACAATGACTGATCTCTCTTCTAGACTGGTAGCTTCAATGAACTCCCAAGGCATTGCCCAAGTCAAGGAATCAACCAAGAAGCACATAAGGCGAAACCTGGAGAGTGAGTTTGCTGGAGCCTTGCAGATATTCCCTGATGAGAAAGGAAAATTCCTCCTCTATCCCGATAACTTGTCCATGAGGGAACTTGCCAAAGAAAATCAGTCTCTCAAAAGGGAGCTGCAGATCCTGAAAAGTGTCAGTGCACAAGATGTTATAGCCAAAGCAGCCATCAAATTGAGAGCAGACATTAAAAGTCAAGATGTTCCTCAAACCTGGCCGCCTGAAGTCAAACCAGAAGCAGAATGTCCTACCATTCCAGAGTCGCTCATTATCTTCCTGTACTCTCTACTCACAGGCTCAAATGATCCTGATCATGCATCCCAGAGAGTGCAGTGCCTTCTGCAGTCATTTGGCCATGACATAGTATATGCAGTGACATGTGGAAATACCAAGCCTTCCAAGCACATTGTTCTGCCATTCAGTGTCAAATCGTTGACAGGAAATGTAGAGTTGATAAACATCCTCAACCGACTTGGTCACAGTGTGTCCTATTCACAGATGGAAGAGATCAACACTGCCCTGTGTCTCCAGAAACTCTCATCATCAGGGAGTGGCATTGCCCTTCCAGCTAACATCCATCCTGGCATATTCACAACTTTAGCCTGGGACAATATCGACCGTCTTGAAGAAACTGTCAGTGGTGAGGGAACATCTCACAGAGTCAATGGGATTGCTGTGCAAGCAAAGCCAGTCAACCCACTTCCTGTCCAACCCATGCCCACTGTTCCCAAAACAAAGAAGAGAAGCATTGATGGACCCCCACCAATGTTACCAACTTACAATGCTGGACAACGGGTAGGGCCACCACAAAGCAAAAAATCAGATGCCGATACTGCAGCCAATACTAAGCTTGCCAGAGAGAAAAACCTTTGGGTCCTAGCACGCATGTCACAACAAGAAGAACAGTCAGTCAGCAGCTGGACAGGCTTCAACATCCTGACTCGAGGAGAGATGACGGTCATCCCCGACAATATAGGCTATCTGCCTACCATCAATGCTCCAGCGACACAAATGTCTACTGTCAACGAGGTGCTTAACCAGTCACTGAGCATCATGCAGTGCTTAGGCCTGAGGAAGATTGTCTGTGTCTTTGACCAAGCCCTGTATGCGAAGGCTGTCGAGATCACATGGAAACACCATGACAAGTTCCATGATATCATCGTTAGGCTTGGGGTATTCCACACCATCTGCACACTGCTGGCAATAATAGGAAAGCGTTTCCAAGATGCTGGACTCAAAGACCTCTGCATTGAGTCTGGCATGATTGCAGAAGGCTCAATTGCTGGTGTTATGGATGGCCGCAAGTACAACAGGGCAGTGCGACTACACAAGCTCCTGTATGAGGCTCTCATGCGACTGACCTTGAATGGTTTCCTGTCCTGGTTGGAAGAAACTCACAGGAATGACATGGTTCACCTGAATGAGACACTGAAGACCATTGACAGCCTTGGGAAAGAAGTCTCACAACATGCTTTGAAGGAGGTCCTCGAGAACAGCTCTTGTACACGCATCATGGATCTATTTGAAGTCTACCGTGAGTTCCTTAGAGGTAGAAACGGCAGCCTCTCGAACTTCTGGATGTCCTATTTGGACATGGTTGAAATCTTGTTGGGGCTCATCCGAGCATCCAGAGAGGGAGACTGGATGCTACACTTTGCTAGCATTCGAGCAATGATCCCATGGTGCTTTGCTTATGAAAGGATGAATTATGCACGCTACCTCCCCTACTACTACGCCCAGATGTCTGAGCTGCCCATCACACACCCAGATGTGTACACAGAATTCATGGAAGGAGGCTTCTCAGTCCAACTGGGCTCCACCAATCCCTTTGGCCGAATCCCTGTTGACCAAGCTGTAGAAGAAACGGTGAACAAAGACACCCAAACAGCTGGAGGGACAAAGGGATTCAGCTTGAAGCCAGGAGCTGTGACCAAATATTATCTCACAGCTGAGTATAGAAGCATGTACCTCAGACAGCTGAGAGACCTGACAGGTCAAGAGAGGTGCAAATGGTCTCATCCAGATCTACAGAGTCCAAGGATCAAGAGAGATGAAGCAGATGTCCAGTCTCTCATGGACCTTATGGAGAATAACTGGCTCAATCCTATGTCCCCTGATGAGATTGATTTGGTTAGCCTCTCCACTGGCAACATGGCTCCACCTGATGTGACCATAGATCTCTTGAGAGCTCTTGAGAAAGGAGAAGAGGCCTACCAAGCATTCCAGCAAACAAGGTTAGATGCAGACCCACCACCTGTGAAATTCCACGACAAGATGACCAAGCAAAGTCTGAAAACATTCTCCAATGTCAGCACAAAACAAGCTCATGGAAAGAAAGCACAGGATGTGGTTCTGAAGGCAGATAGAAACCTTTTCAGTCACATGATCCTGGTGGCTGAAAGCAGGAAGGTGAATCTGAAGGATGTCCTTGCCTACCCATTGGGCCCACTACCATGGGCACTGGCAAATGCTGATGGGTCCTTACGAAAAACAAACAAGGCTGCACTTGCCAGAGAGCTTGAAAAGAATGTATCTCCTGCAGAAGACATCCCAATCCCATCTACTTCCATCATTGATGGGATGAGCCTGGTCCAAAAAATGAATGGCAACAACAAAACCTTTGCATAGGTGGCAGAGTCAGCCTTGACCCAGGTCCTCCATGAGGGAGCACAGAGTGGGAGGATTGATGTTGTTTTTGATGTCTATCACCAGACTTCGATCAAAGATGCTGAACGACTGAACCGGGGTGGAGACATCACTCTCCAGTACAAGAATCTTGCAGGGGGACACCACGTCCAGCAGTGGAGAAAATTTCTGTGCAGTTCCTCCAACAAGACAAGTCTCATCAAGTTTCTGGTGGAAGAGTGGAAACTCCCACGATACAGAGCTATGCTGCATGGCAAGGTGTTGTACATGACCTGTGAGGAAACCTGCTACAAGTTGACAGAAGATGGGTGTGAGGAAGCAGCAGAACTGCACTCCACACATGAAGAAGCCGACACCCGTCTGCTCCTGCATGCATTGCATGCAGCAAATGCGGGCTCAAAGTCAGTTATCATCACAGCTGAGGACACTGATGTCATGGTGCTTTGTCTTGGCTTCCAGAAGGACATCACCTGACCCATCTACCAGAAGTGTGGGACTCAGAACCGCACACGGTTTGTCGACATCACCAAACTGGCAAGTTCACTTGGAGACAGCATCTGTGACAGCCTAATTGGCTTACATGCCTTCACAGGCTGCGACACTGTCAGTGCATTCGCTGGTCGAGGGAAGCTGAATGCCCTGAAGATAGTGAGAAAGCACACTTCCTGCCAAGAGACTTTTAGTCAACTGGGACAGACATGGAATGTGAGTGATGAGCTGTTCCAGAAAATTGAGCAGTTCACCTGTCGGATGTATGTTGCTAATAGCAGCACTGCTGAGGTGAACAAACTGCGTTACCAGCTCTTCTGCACCAAAAGGGGAGAGGTTGAGTCCAGCCAGCTGCCACCATGTAGAGACTGTCTCTTTATGCATGTTCAACGAGCCAACTATCAGGCAGCAATATGGAAGTGCTGTCTGCAGGCTAACCCTGTGGTGCCAAGCCCTACTGAGTATGGATGGACAGACGATGAAGGCAAGCTGGCCATTTACTGGATGCGCTCCCCACCTGCACCAGATGTGGTCTTGGAAATGCTAACATGCAAGTGTGTGCATTCATGCAAAATGCCAAGCTGCATGTGCCTGTCAAATGGACTTCCATGCACAGACATGTGCAGGTTACAGACCTGCAGTAACCAAAAACAGCAGGATGGTCCAGAACTGGACTTTGAACTTGGGGAGTCAGATGATGAGAGAAACGAGCAGTTTGATGAATGACAGTGTGATGATTCTGATGGTATTACTGTGGTAGTAGTCTATTGATGCACAGGATGTTGATTCTGGACTTGGTTACCCAGAGCTTGATAACAATAATGTAACCATATTCACATATACCCATTACCCTACCCATTACCATTACATATACCCACTAATGATATGGGATTACATGTATCATTGACTAAGTATATGTAAATGTCAATGTTGTTTAAAATATTAAAATAGTTCATTACCTCACTATGGTATTCCTTTTTATCATGTATTTTGATTGTGTATTTAAACAAATGTATAGAGACCAGTTTGTGACCTAACTGGCTTTGGTCTAGTTCTCATTTAAGGCTCACAATCACCTCACACAATGAAATAGTATGGGTATATTATACATTTCCTGAATCTTTACAGTCCTGTGAGTATTCCAGTTTTTGTGTTTTGTGTCCCTGATATTCCTAGATGCCACAGGGCTAAAAGAAAGTATATAGTTTAGGCGAAAATTGCAGAAAGATGTGTGTTATTGACGGGTTGAAGAGCTCAAGTGACCTCTATATTTGTGAGAAATATCCACAACAGGGCTTGAATGAAAGCTTAGAAGGTCCCCTTTAAAATGATACCAAAGACAATATTATAGAACATTGAAAAATGTCCTGACCATGAGGCTAAACCAGGATATGCACCAGCGTCTAAAATGCAATTTAGTTTAGCGGGTGGTTAACTTCATGAGCTGATAACTGTGATACAGCTGCCACTCAGGAATGGTTATCATACCAAAATATCATCTACAGACATGGATCCTTTCAAAAATTATAAGTAAGTTTTGCCACCTTGAGTGTACCGAAATATCGTCTGGCCCATGGACTAAGGCACACAGTGAAAAATCCATTCTCCGGCAGTAAGAAACGCCTGTCAACTATTCACGCACATTTTAACTGCAAAACCGAAAACCCACGGTCCATAAGGGCGGATTGAACCGTACAGGGTGGACCGTACGGTTCGGTTTTAAACCGAAAACCGTTGCAAGCCTACTGCACGTTACTGCTAATTACTAACAACAACTAACATTTTTAACATCACAATTCATATTAATCTGGAGAGTAAACAACATTTTTTGAGGTACATGTTTCAATTTTTCAATGATTAATACATGTACTTTGAATGTGAATAAATTGCCAGCGTGCATAAAAAAGGATCAAAATAGGGCTTGTTTATAAAAAAGAATAAAAAATCCTGGACCCCCCTACAGAACTCCGGACTAAGCCCCGAATGTCCTCAAATCCTGGAGACGCCCTTGAGAGGAAACCGGAGTACCCGGTGGAAACCCACGCAGACAAGGGAATTTGTATTTATGAATGAATAAATAAATGATGATTTAATTCGAACATCTAAATAAACAGGATATAACATACAGATAAACCACTGCCAATAATCTGACGTGATCAACAAATCCACACATCAATCTCTGCGAACAAATCTCCGTATACATCAGATTATTTGTTACATGATTGAAAAGGAGTAGGAGGAAGTATACACTTAAACTTAAGTACATCCATCCATCCATCCATTATCTGAACCGCTTATCCTGCTCTCTGGCTCGCGGGGATGCTGGAGCCTATCCCAGCAGTCATTGGGCGGCAGGCAGTCTGAAATGTTCTTATAACAGAAATATTTCAGCTGCAGCATATGTCAGGATGGCCGAGCAGTCTAAGGCGCTGCGCTCAGGCTGGGGGACATTCGTCCAGGTAAAGATGGGAAGAAGGGGGGGGGGAGAAAAGAAAGGGAGGAAGAGATGGGGGAGGAAAAGGAGAGAAAGAAAATAAAAGTATGACTGTTTCCAACCGCATCTTTCTGATAAATGCGTTGTTAGCTGTCGAAACGACGTCAGAAAACTTTTATGTTTTTTACACTTCGGGCGGGATTCGATCCAACGACCGTCATATAAGCTGCCTTAAAAAAAACCTGGGTTTCCAGAGCTGACAATGACGTCACAGACAGTAGGCTGTAACTACAATACACATGTTTACCGTACCGTACACAGCTGGCGCTCAATGCAATGGCAAGCAAGCTAGCGAAATTGTAGCCTAGTTTTATGATAGAATAGCTGAATAAATCGACATGACACCATACCAGAATTGTTGTAATGATTCATACTTTCAGTTACATCCTCTAATGTGCACATATCCATAAGAAACCGCTATATAATGTGGGAGAAATTGACCGTAAGTCAGTACTACGTTTTCACCTAGCATCTCTATCTATGGAGTGGGTCAATATACGTAACACGACACATCAGTCACAACGGGGCTACGCTTCTAAATAGGGACCGTGTGAGAGATCGTGTGCAGCCCATCAGTATGAGAGTAGCCCCTCCAATAACCAAAATTAATAGATATATCATGTCTTGAAAAGTATTGCTTACCATGAGCAATAGGTAGCTCTTCATAACCTTGCTGTACTGTACTGTACTGTACTGTACACAGCTGGCGTTCAATGCTACGGCAAACTGGATTTATATATTTGACAGCTCGAACGAATTGAGACTGTCGATCGTATAGGCTACGCATTGTATGTTCACCTCAACGCCCGCATCAACATCCCTCGCCTGCCTCTGAACTGATTGGTCAAATCTTCATGAGGGGAAGATAGGAGGGAGATATGGGTGTTACGATTGGCAGAGGATGTTGATGAATGTTGATGGTACCGAAATGTGATTTGACAATAAACTCAACGTCGCTCAACATTGTCAACATTTCACCCGGGCGATCCACCCGCAGTAGGCGCTCAGGTCGTAGTCTCCCCTGGAGGCGTGGGTTCGAATCCCACTTCTGACAGTACGTTTTCTTCATTAATAAATGTTATATAGCACAGGTCAGTTTATTTCAGACTGATCAGCGTTGTGGATATGATGCGCTATGTGCCGACATACGCCGTCACGTTTCACCCGGTTTATTGTAAAGCGACTTTGAGTGCTTGAAAAGCACTATATAAGATTGATTTATTATTATTATATTATAGTACAAGTGAGTATTCATGTTATCCCAGTTGATCGATTTAATGATTTTTCATTGTAACCTCAGCATTTCCACCGTCATAACTTCAACATGATTAAACCACGAAGAGTGGTTGCTGCATTTTTACTTCGTATACTTTTAATCTGTTAAAGCAGCTTTTCAGTGGCGACTCTACAAACAAAAAAAAAGTTTCTTTTTGTCATGGAAAATTATGCTAAAACTTGTGAAGAAGTCATGTAAAAATCATTGAAGACCTTTGGTAAAACAAAGTGTATGAACTCTGAACAAGGGGGGAAAGGAGGGGAGGGGACCTAGAGGAGAACCCCCCTCCCTCCCTCCCCCCTCTGATTTATAGCACTGCTTCTATTGTTTTCTTAGTGTGGCTTTCTCCCCCCACAGGTAAGACCTAGATACCCAGCACCCCACCAGCGCCACCTCGTCATTCTTACAGGATGTGCTCGACAGGTTGTGGCAGAATGCTGCAATATGGCACGGCGGGGCTCACTATCATACTGGTTGTCATTTACAGCGGGGTTGCTACAGGGAAACAGACAGAGAGGTGTGTGGTTATTATGAGACACAGCTTGGCATCACTGAGCTCTCTGGCTCCATGTTAGAGAGAGCTTGCACTGCACTGGTGGGTTTGGGTAGAAACGTGAGGGGAAGCAGGGATGGGGCACGTTGTGTCCTTGTGTGTATTGTGGAGTGTGCATGGATCTGAGTGCATGTGTATCTGTCCTCTCTGTGTGTTTATGTGCATGTCTCTGTGTTGAATGAATATACTCTACTGCCACATCAACTTCCCAGTTGTTATGAAACTGTCCTAGCACTAGAACCACCGGGATTTCACTCCTACCTAAAATGACCACGGGCGGTCAAAATGACCGCCGGGTTTTAAACTCTATATTCTGTCCAGATAAATACCCAATTGGGATATTAATGCATTGCATATGTTATTATGTCTGTTAAGAAACGACTGACACCAAAATTAACGTTTCAGCAACTTTAATAATACGATTTTTCAAACAATTTAAAATCGCCGCTGTCCAATGCCTTCAACGTCTCAGTGGTAGTCATGGTGCGTCTGCAACGGCGGCTGTTCCCAGAAATGTTGGAAATAATAAAAAATCAAGTTTAGACTATTACTCTGCACTGGAGACCGCTAGTGTGTTTAGGGGAGGGCGATGAACGTCACGAAGGAAATGACGCGACCACCATACGTCGTAAATAGTGACATGACGCGCATGATCACGTGCAAATTATGAGCCGTCAAAAAGTCGGCTCATGGTCATTTTAGGTAGATCTTATCATAACCTTTTTTGTGCAATTGATCTAAAACTAATTTTAATGTAAATATATGCAATTTTATGAGCATTCAGGGAGCGGCAGGCAGGTCTATCTTTTTTTTCCACAAAGTTATTAAACTTTGAAAATCAAAAACGGTCAAAATTACCGCTTTTGTCATTGTAGTGCCAGTGCACTAAGAGATGTACAATAGAGGCAGGACATTAATCATAGTTATTCAAGAAATGCTCCCTTGATACTCCGCAATCATGAATTGGGATGAACGCATAAACTCAAGGATCAATATTACACATATGTGAGCGCACAGTTGTACATTGTGAGGAACACTAAGTCACAGAAAGTACTACAGTAGAGAAATAAAGTGTGATGCATGGCTATAAAGCGGGTAATTGCCAATAATGTCCAAATGATGTAACGTGGCATAAAATAACGTGATGTAACGTGATGTACAATTAGGTTAGCACAGTAAGTGTAAATGATGTGTTGCAATGTGTGTGTGACAATGAGTTCTTGTTTGACTGTTTATGGGATAAGAGTGAATCTGAAGTTGTACAACTTCTAAGTAATTTATGGACTTATGTTTTTTTTTCCCAAATATGTTTATTTTTAATGCACATGTCCCTGTGAGCATCTATTGTGCCTTTGTTGATGTGGCCCAAATATTATTGTGTGGGTTTCTGAGTTTTTATATCTGTGCCCAATTGTGTGTGCACATGTATTGTGTGTCAGTTTATACAATTCACAGATTATGGTGTGTGTGTTGTGTGTGTGTGTGTGTGTGTGTGTGTGTGTGTGTGTGTGTGTGTGTGTGTTAGAGGACGATCACAGTGACTGATCTGAGGGAAGAGCCAGATCACACTTTTCTTTCACTCTCTCGTCACTCTCTATTTCACCATGTCTCTCTACCCTCTCTCTTCTCTTGCCCACGCCCTTTCTGCCCCTTGCTCACCTTTTTCTCCGTGTCTCTCTCTCTCCCTATGCCAAATGTGTGAGGCTTTGCTCCAGAGAGGGAATGCGTCTGCATTACAGTGACATTTGGCCCAAGAAGCCCTTTGATTCCCACTGTGACTATCTTGCTCTCACACATACACTCAAACACACACACGCACATGCACAGATACAAACATGCACACTTAGGCACACACAAACGCATACACACACATACATGTACACTTAGGCGCACGCGCACACTTCTTGGGTGAGTTTCTACAGTCCGCCTCCTCGACTTCTCCCCCTGAGGCTCCACATGGAGCCTATTTCCAGTGGTTAGAGAGGGATCTGCTGTGGTAGCAATCATGGTGCTGAGAGCCTGGGGAGAGAGCGAGCGAGAGAGAGATGCCCAGGCATGTTTCACTTGCAAGTGGTGGCGGGCTGAGGATAGGAGGGAACAAAGGAGTTATGTCTACTGAAGAACTGCTGAAGAGTCAGGTAGAGAGGGGAAGAGGAAAGCACAGCGACTCAAACTGACTCTCATATGGGGATGCACACACACACACGCTGGTTATTGTAGTTGCAGGTTTCAGATGCAATACATTACAGTAGGATTGCCAGCTGTGTGCAGCTGTGTGTCACTGTGACCAGTGACAGAAAGATGAGGTTGTGTTTGTTACGTATGTTTGACGGCTAGCATTGACAAACAAATGGCCAAAAAGAGGATTTTGTGCACTATGCATGTGTTAATCCCATGCGTGTTAATCCTTGCCCTGCACTCCATTGAGCTGCCAGAGCAGTAGGGTGGCAAGCCATTAATTAAGACATCACATTTGGTATTAATCAAAATGCGACTTTATTCTCCTTCGTCACCCAAGCCAAGTTATCTCATTGTATAATTAATTCCCCTTGTTCCCTCCAAACCATAACCAAGGTTGCTAGAAACCCATGGTAACTCAAAGGTAGATAATTTGTTCTAATAGAAGTCATGTTGTATTGCGTTACCATGGAAATGTATCAGTTGGCTATTTTGACATGGGGGGGGGGCAGATGAAATGAATGTAAATGCATTTTGAATCAGCAACTTTAAAAGCCCTGCTGTCAGTTATTATTGAGGTGAGCAAAGACTGCTTACTAACAGAATCTTCTAACTTCTCATATTAAACAAACAACAGCTCTTGTTCTTCAGTGCCGGCAGCTCACAAAGCAACATGAAATGAAAGCCAAATCGCTGGTTGTTATTCACCCTTTGCATATTGATGGGCCAATTTCACCGGCTGTTTTGCCTCAAGGCCACACTTCAAAACACAGACGCCCGAGGATGGCTCGTAACAACGTTCTTTGGAGCCGGTGACTTTTTTGCGTAATATAGACGCTTAGCCAGGCAAGCCCTTAATAAGCCTACAATGCCTCTTCGTCACTCCCCGGGGAACCTGGCATTATTGTAGGTTTTTAGCCCAACCAGTACGCTTCATTTTCCTATGCAGGGCACATGGAAGAGCTGTGGATTTTTCTAATCTTCTCCTCCACGAGGTGTTTGAGCCCCATGTTCAGTAGTACAAAGAGAGCTGATGCAATTGAGAGACATTCCCTCTGCAAGGCACTGCCTTGGATGTGATTAGATGTAAAACCCTGTTGATGACATTGTAGAGGGTTTTCAGCTGTGTCTTAGTGCGTAGCTAACTGCCTGAGCGTATGTGCATGCACGTAGCACCCCTCTTTCACTTCTGCTCCTTGCCGACAAAGCGCTTCCATTCCCAGCAGAAAGGTTCTCATACAAGCATGTAAAGCTACGCCTTTTCAGGTGCAACCCAACACAAGTTCCCACACCTACTGGGTGAAAGCGCAGCAGTGGTGAAGATTGGTGATTTGTTAAATGCAGTACTCAGGAAAGGCATCACAGGTCAACCGCTCATTGATTAGTCAATATTTGAATAAGCCGGTGCATAGTAGATTAGAATTGCTACAAGTAAACTAAAGCCTAATAACGTCAGTAGATTTTACTGTTGCTGTTTGACTCGTCCCCTTGCGTTTTCTTCTTACTATCCTGCCTCCCTAAGTTTAATGAAAACAGGAAGAGTGATGCCCCGATGTTCCCGGTATGGGTATAGTTATGCCGCAAGAAGCACTGGAAAAGGACGCTTATCTATCTATCTGTTCACACACACACACACTCACGTGTATATATATATGCTGATTAGGGCTATGTGTATGTATATACATATATGTATGCATATATATGTATGTGTGTGTATATACTATATATACTATATGTACTGCTATGTATTAACAGTTTTCCTACATCTCTCTCTCTCTCTCTCTCTCTCTCTCTCTCTCTCTCTCTCCCTCTCTCTCTCTATATATATAAGTACATATACATATAAATGAGCATATATTAAATACTTGGGGTCAACTGTCCAAAGTAATGGGGAGTGCAGAAGAGAGGTAAAGAAGAGAGTGCAGGCAGGGTGGGGTAAGTGGACAAGAGTGTCAGGAGTGATTTACGAAGGGTACCAGCAAGATGGGAAGATGGTTGTGAGACCAGGTATGTTATGTGGTCTGGAGACAGTGGCACTGACGAAAAGACAGGGGGCAGAGCTGGAGGTGGCAGAGTTGAAGATGCTAAGATTTTCATAGGGAGTGACAAAAAAAGAACAGGATAAGGAACGAGTATATTAGAGGGACCGCTCAGGTTGGACGGTTTGGAGACAAAGCAAGAGAGGCAATATTGAGATGGCTTGGACATGTGTGGAGAGATGCTGGGTATATTGGGAGAAGGATGCTGAATATGGAGCTGCCAGGGAAGAGGAAAAGAGGAAGGCCAAAGAGGAGGTTTATGGATGTGGTGAGGGAAGACATGCAGGTGGCTGGTGTGACAGAGGAAGATGCAGAAGACAGGAAGAGATGGAAACGGATGATCCGCTCTGGCGACCCCCTAATGGGAACAGCCAAAAGTAGTAGTAGTAGTAGATGAGCATATACTATATGGGCATATTTATGCTATATATGTGATATGCTATATATGTGATATGCTATATATATAGATAGATATAGATATAGATAGATATAGATATATATATAGATAGATATAGATATAGATATAAAATCCAGTGAGCCAAGTAAATTCTTCATGAGACTGTACAAGCCTGTTTCATTCCATAAGCAATCGTCAGCTGTCAATAAAGCTACTATATATATATATATATATATATATATATATATAACTGTTAAAATAAACACTCATGGTAGGGAAAGTGCTCAACAAATAATAAGCAAAATAAGGAGCAAAATAAATGTGTGTGTGTGTGTATATATATATATATATATATATATATATATATATATATACACATACATATACATACACACACACACACACACACACACACACATACATATATATATATATATATATATAGTTTGTGGGTGCCTTTCAGAGCACTCAAGGACATCTTCCAGAACACAGTAAACAAAACAAACAGCACTGTATCAGACAGCATAAAATCAAAACAAAGCAGGGTAGACATTAAGTTAATACAACAGATAAGTATAAAATCATCATCTGCACAAAACTCAATGAAGCATGGATCAGACAGAATATGCCAGTTTGAAAAGGTATGTTTTGAGACGGGACTTGAAGATTGGAAGAAAATCCATGTTGCGAATATCTTGTGGGAGAGAGGTCCATAGGTGGGGGGCAGAATAACTGAAGGCTCTAGACCCCATGGTAGTCAAGCTGGCCAATGGTGTGAGTTGAAGAGCAGAAGAGGATCTGAGAGTGCGGGAGGGTGTGTGGATCTGAAGGAGTTCAGAAAGATATGAAAGAGCTAGGTTATTAAGAGCCTTAAAGGTGAGAAGCAGTAACTTGAAGTCTATACGGTATATAACAGGGAGCCAATGGAGTTGCTGAAGAACAGGAGTGATGTGATCTATGGAAGGAGTTCTGGTAATGATACGGGCAGCTGAATTCTGGACCACTTGAAGTTTATGTAGACACTTGAGGGGAAGACCAAAGAGAATAGAATTGCAGTATTCAATAGGGGATATAACCAGTGTGTGAGTGAGTGAGTATGGCGGTGCTGTTAGGTGTAAGTGAGAGGTGAAGACGATTAATATTGAGTAGGTGGAAGTACGCAGACCGAGTAACATTGTTGATGTGATATATATAGTTTTACATATAAATATATGTAGTTTTTTTTCCTCATCTTATTCCTCCCCCTACTCCCTTGCACCCACTTAGCCCTTACACAACACACACACTATGCACACAAAACCCTCTCAAAAACATACACATATATAACATGTACATCTATACTGCCTCCTTGGTCGATGTCTATGATGTTACTTTATGTTCATCCAAATTTTTGGCTCTGTTTGTGCTGTACTCTAGTTGAATAAAAAAAGCAAAGTGTTTACCTTTAAAAATGCATATGTGTGTGTGTGCGTGCTTGCATGTGTGTGTGGGTGTATTCTTTACGTTTTCATGTATGTGTGCCCATAGTATGCATGTTTGTATGTGTGTGTGCCCTTAGTATGCATGTCTGCATGTATGTGTGTGCCCATAGTATGCATGTTTGCATGTGTGTATGCCCATAGTATGCATGTCTGCATGTGTGTGTGCTGTGCCCATAGGTGTGTGCACATGCGTAAGACCATGTGCATGACTATGCTGTGTCTGTGATGTCTGTCTCTCAGTGTGTATGTTTGGCCCTCCTCGTAGCTGTGATTCCTGGGGGAGGCACACCTGTCCCTGAAAGCAGAAGCTTTGAGACTCCTGCCTCTCCACCACAGTCACCTCCCATGATGCACTGCTCAGCCGAGCGTGAGGCCATGAAGGACACAGGGACATGACTGGGGTTAGCGGGGACAGTTGGAGGGAGGCTGTGGGCTGGAACGGGACCTCTCTCTACTAAGCAACCAGCCAATACCCCAAACACCACTCCAACCCCTCCCCTGCTCTGCCCCCAGCGACCCCTCACGTCTGGGCACCTGAGACTGAGCTGCTGAAAGTCAGAGAAAAAACACTCTGCGCTTGCCCTTATGATTTTAATGGTCCAGTGATAGTGAGATGGAGATGGAAGGCTGCTCTACTCCTTTTATCTCTCCTACCAGTTCTCAGCTTTGTGTTGATTGAAATCCGACGAGGTTGGATTTACAATTGCAAGCCCAAGACCATTACTGAACCTAACTGCAGATCCTGCAGCCCATCTGCATCTCTCTTTCTCCAACCCTCCACCCCTCCCCTCTCTCTTTGTCTGGCTGTCTCAACCCATCCCCAATCTCTCTCTCTCTCTCTCTCTCTCTCTCTCTCTCTCTCTCTCTCTCTCTCTCTCTCTCTCTCTCTCTCTCTCTCTTCCTCTCTCTCAATTTTTCTCCATCTTGCTCTCTCTCTCTGTCTCTTTCTTCTGCTTTATCAATCTTTAGAAGCCATAATGGCACGCTGATGCAGTCTGGGTAATGGGCAAAGAAGATGGAACAAGCCGAGTTGCTTGCCCTTGAGATTCCAAATCAAATAGCTTCTTAACCCTAACACAAATTGGTTTGCTAACCCCACAACGTTCACCACTTCAACTTGGAAATTTGCCATCTATAGGCAGGGAATCTTGAGAGAACACCTCGTTTTCATCTTTAGGAAGAACCAAAAGGGATCGCCAAGTCTCTCTCTCTCCCTCTCTCTCTCTTTGTCAACGTGGAGATAGATTATTGTTTTAAGTTAGAGCCATTTGTGATAGTTGCTCCTGATCTCAGCAGTATTTCATTTCTCACTCACATATCCCATAGCCATCTCTAATCCTGTAGCAGCTCCCACCAGTCGGCCCAGGAAAACATGATTTCCCCAGCACATCAATAAGCAAGGGTTTATTCAGCAGTCTGGCGGTCTGTGTGGACTCCCTGTGACAGAATTTGAGCAGAGGGAAGGGCGAGGGAGCCTGGTGAGTCAGGGAGGAGAATATGCTACACAGTGGAGATGGAGAGAAACAGATTTTCACTGTTGCTGAAGAAAGGCTGCATAATGTGTTTTTTTTCCCCTCTTTGTAACTTGAATTGCAGGCATACAGCATATACCAGTACATAGGTGACAAGGTAGATTCACAAACCAATGGTGCTTCCCAACAAAATGTAAGATTTCAACAATTTTGATATTGTAGGGCGTCCAGGTAGCGTAGCAGTCTATTCCGTTGCCTACCAACATGGGGATCGTCGGTTCGAATCCCCGTGTTACCTCCAGCTTGGTCGGGCATCCCTGCATACACAATTGACCATGTCTGCGGGTGGGAAGCTGTATTTGTCCTGGTCGCTGCACTACTAGTGCTACCTCTGGTGGGTCGGGGCAGCTGTTCAGAGGAGAGGGGAGGGGGAAGTGGGGGGGAATAGCATGATCCTCCCATGTGCTACCTCTGGTGAAACTCCTCACTGTCAGGTGAAAAGAAGCAGCTGGTGACTCCACATGTATCAGAGGAGGCATGTGGTAGTTTGCAGCCCTCCCTGGATTGGCAGAGGGGGCGGAGCAGTGACCGGGGAGGCTCGGAAGAGTGGGGTAATTGGCCAAGTACAGTTGGGGAGAAAAAGGGGCAAAAAACAAAACGAAAACTGACATTGTATAAATTATTGAGCAGGGTTTTTTTTTCTTTTTTTCCTTTTTTTTTTGCGTCCATTAACTTGCATTACGTACACCTTCCTCACATGGGGCCTTGCGAAGCCGTCCCAAAGCTTCTCCACCAAACTCCCGGGCCACCTGGCCTAATTCCTGTTCCCCAGTACTAACTGATGCAATAAGGCACATGCTGGGGAACGATGCTGTGTGGAAAAAAAAAACATGGCATGATGCTATTTTTAAAAACTCATGATCTACATTTGAGGATTTTACGACGTTATGAGGGAGCATCTGAAGTGCTCAGTTGCTAGAGGGGAAAATAGAAGGCAAGGAACCATCTCTCAATGTAAATGACAACAATAAAGGAAAACTCTGCATGACAAAACTACATTCATATTTCACGGTGACAAAATTATATTCATATTTCACGGTGATCAGCTTTGGATGGGTCCATGTTTATTTTTTGTTACTACGTTATGAAGCAGGCCTGTGTATAAAGCTCAGCACTCCATTACATTTGTTCTGCTCTTACATCCCCCAGAAACATTATTCCAAAGTTATGCTTGCAAAATGTCACCTCCTGTTTTATAAATCACAGGCCACTGGCTGCAAAACACAACGTGATTTATAGTGAAGAGTTTCATTTCAAAATGAGGTACTTTTTCTCCAGGGAGAGAAACACAGCGAGAGAAAGATCATTTAATTATATAATGTGATATAATGCTGATATAATGTGTTTGTTTATTTGTAGTTTTTTTGTGTTAATCTCTGATGTAGTTTCATATTAGTTAACTTTGTTTTCTTTGCTAGCACATCTCAGGGGAGTCCTAGAATGCATTTAGGAGCGTGAAAGTGATCCCGATAAGAACGCGTGCCGTACGGTTTGAATGATTAATTACAATGATTAGGAAGGCAATTGACGAGTTAATATGACAGCGTCACGCCTGAACCGAAAGAAATTGTCTTCCCAATCCTGTCTGATTACCGGTTTCAAGAAAAACACACGCTTCCTTTCCCTGAATGTGTTCAATCAAGAGCCATTTTGTCACGAGCTCTATGCTCCTACGCTACACCTCCAACACAATCTGGCACTGATTTGGGACACCATGCATCTGTGTACTTTGTCAGCACAGCGTGTTATTATAAACATACAGTATTATGTCAGCATGTCTTGTCATTGTGATGAAAAAAAATCAAATGTGTTACAGATGCAGCACTGATTGTGCAAAAAAAAAATCCATACATATAATATATACAGTGCATCCGGAAAGTATTCACACCCCTTCACTTTCCCCACATTTTGTTATGTTACAGCCTTATTCGAAAATTGATTAAATTCCTTTTTTTTCTTTCATCAATCTACATACAATACCCCATAATGACAAAGCGAAAAAGGTTTTGTAGAAATTTTTGCAAATTTATTAAACATAAAAAAACTGAAATATTGCATGTACACAAGTATTCACACCCTTTACTCACTACTTGGTTGAGGCACCCTTGGCAGCAATTACAGCCTCAAGTCTTCTTGGGTACGAAGCTACAAGCTTGGCACACCTTTATTTGGGGTATTTCTCCCATTCTTCTCTGCAGATCCTCTCGAGCTCTGTAAGGTTAGATGGGGACCTTCGCTGCACAGCTATTTTCAGGTCTTTCCAGAGATGTTCAATGGGGTTCAAGTCTGGGCTCTGGCTGGGCCACTCAAGGACACTCACAGACTTGTCCCGAAGCCACTCCTTGGTTGTCTTGGCTATGTGCTTAGGGTCGTTGTCGTGTTGAAAGGTAAACCTTCACCCCAGTCTGAGGTCCTGAGCACTCTGGAGCAGGTTTACATCAAGGATCTCTCTGTACTTTGCTTCATTCATCTTTCCCTCGATCCTGACTAGTCTCCCAGTTCCTGCAGCTGGAAAACATCCCCACAGCATGATGCTGCCACCACCATGCTTCACTGTAGGCATGGTATTAGCAAGGTGATGAGAGGTGCCTGGTTTCCTCCAGACGTGACATTTGGCATTCAGGCCAAAGAGTTCAATCTTGGTTTCATCAGACCACAGAATCTTGTTTCTCATGGTCTGAGAGTCCTTTAGGTGCTTTCTGGCAAACTCCAAGCGGGCTGTCATGTGCCTTTACTGACCAGAGGCTTCCGTCTGGCCACTCTACCATAAAGACCTGATTGGTGGAGTGCTGCAGAGATGGTTGTCCTTCTGGAAGGTTTTCCCACCTCCACAGAGGAGTGCTGGAGCTCTGTCAGAGTGACCATCGGGTTCTTGGTCACCTACCTGACCAAGGCCCTTCTCCCCCGATTGCTCAGTTTGGCTGGGCGGCCAGCTCTAGGAAGAGTCCTGGTGGATCCAAACTTCTTCCATTTACGAACGATGGAGACCACTGTGCTCTTCGGGCCCTTCAAAGCTGTAGAAATGTTTTTGTACCCTTCCCCAGATCTGTGCCTCGATACAATCCTGTCTCGGAGGTCCACAGACAATTCCTTTGACTTCATGGCTTGGTTTCTGCTCTGACATGCACTGTCAACAGTGGGACCTTATATAGACAGGTGTGTGCCTTTCCAAATCATGTCCATTCAATTGAATTTACTACAGGTGGACTCCAATCAAGATGTAGAAACATCTCAAGGATGATCAGTATAAACAGGATGAACCTGAGCTCAATTTTGAGTGTCACAGCAAAGTGTGTGAATACTTATGTACATGCAATATTTCAGTTTTTTATTTTTAATAAATTTGCAAAAATTTCTACAAAACATTTTTCACTTTGTCATTATGGGGTATTGTGTGTAGATTGACAAGAAAAAAAAGGAATTTAATCCATTTTGGAATAATGCTGTAACATAACAAAATGTGGGGAAAGTGAAGGGGTGTGAATACTTAACGGATGCACTGTATATATACACTCACTGGCCACTTTATTAGTTACACCTTGCTAGTACCGGGTTGGACCCCCTTTTGCCTTCAGAACTGCCTTAATCTTTCGTGGCATAGATTCAACAAGGTACTGGAAACATTCCTCAGACTCGGAGTTTGGTCCATATTGACATGATAGCAACACGCAGTTGCTGCAGATTTGTCAGTTGCACATCCATGATGCGAATCTCCCGGTCCACCACATCCCAAAGGTGCTCTATTGGATTGAGATCTGGTGACTGTGGAGGCCATTTGAGTACAGTGAACTCATTGTCATGTTCAAGAAACCAGTCTGAGATGATTCGAGCTTTATGACATGGCGCGTTATCCTGCTGGAAGTAGCCATCAGAAGATGGGAACACTGTGGTCATAAAGGGATGGACATGGTCAGCAACAATACTCAGGTAGGCTGTGGCGTTGACACGATGCTCAATTGGTACTAAGGGGCCCAAAGTGTGCCAAGAAAATATCCCCCACACCATTACACCACCACCACCAGCGTGAACCGTTGATACAAGGCAGGATGGATCCATGCTTTCATGTTGTTGACGCCAAATTCTGACCCTACCATCCGAATGTCGCAGCAGAAATCGAGACTCATCAGACCAGGCAACGTTTTTCCAATCTTCTATTGTCCAATTTTGGTGAGCCTGTACGAATTGTAGCCTCAGTTTCCTGTTCTTAGCTGACAGGAGTGTCACCCGGTGTGGTCTTCTGCTGCTGTAGCCCATCTGCCTCAAGGTTCGACGTGTTGTGCGTTCAGAGATGCTCTTCTGCATACCTCGGTTGTAATGAGTGGTTATTTGAGTTACTGTTGCCTTTCTATCAGCTCGAACCAGTCTGGCCATTCTCCTCTGACCTCTGGCATCAACAAGGCATTTTTGCACACAGAACTGCCGCTCACTGGATATTTTCTCTTTTTCGAACCATTCTCTGTAAACCCTAGAGATGGTTGTGCGTGAAAATCCCAGTAGATCAGCAGTTTCTGAAATACTCAGACCAGCCCGTCTGGCACCAACAACCATGCCACGTTCAAAGTCACTTAAATCACCTTTCTTCCCCATTCTGATGCACGGTTTGAACTGCAGCAGATCGTCTTGACCATGTCTACACGCCTAAATGCATTGAGTTGCTGCCATGTGATTGGCTGATTAGAAATTTGCGTTAACGAGCAGTTGGACAGGTGTGCCTAATAAAGTGGCCGGTGAGTGTATATGGTGTTTTTTTCCGAAACTGTCAATGGTGTTGTTATAAGTGCTCAACTAATAGGGAGCGGAATATCAAAACAGATGCAGGAAAAAAGTTTTAATACATAGCAGTTATTAAAACTATTAAATTATTTTTTTAAAATTCCTGCATATATATATATATATATATATATATATATATATATATAGAGAGAGCAGGGTCCAAAGTCATCATCCACCCTTCAACATTAAGTCTTGTCTGTCTGACAAAAATAAAGTCTTCAAAGTTGTAAAGATGGTAAGGAATATGTTTGCAATTCAAAGAGAACGGGTAGTCGGGGGCGTCCGGGTAGCGTAGTGGTCTATTCCATTGCGTACCAACACGGGGATCGCAAGTTCGAATCCCCGCGTTACCTCCGGCTTGGTCAGGCATCCTTATAGACACAACTGGCCGTGTCTGCGGGTGGGAAGCTGGATGTGGGTATGCGTCCTGGTCACTGCACTAGCGCCTCCTCGGGTCGGTCGGGGCGCCTGTTCGGGGGGAAGGGGGAACTGGGGGGAATAGCATGATCCTTCCACACGCTACGTCCTCCTGGTGAAACTCCTCACTGTCAGGTGAAAAGAAGCGGCTGGAAACTCCACGTGTATCGGAGGAGACGTGGTAGTCTGCAGCCCTTCCCGGATCGGCAGAAGGGGGTGGAGCACCGACCAGGATTGCTCAGAAGACTGGGGTAATTGGCCGGATACAATTGGGGAGAAAAAAGGGGGGAAATAAAAAAAAAAACCAAAAACTGGCAGTCGAGGCAAATATTCAGGTCACAAAGAGATGGCTTTTTTACTTGCAATAACATTTTAAAGGCCACCTATGAAACTTGAGGAAAAACACTGGCGATGTGCCTGACATGATGTGCCATTGACTTCAGTTCTCTTTTGCTTTGTGTGCAACGGATCAAACATTATGTCTTACACTCAGAGCATGTCTAGCCCTGTCAGTCCTGCTGTCTTTCACACAATGTGTCTAGCAGTGTGTGTGTGTATTTGTGCAAATGTGCATACGTGTGTGGCGGGTGAATGTGCACGTGTGCACACATGAATGCGTGCTTATGCACACGTGTACATTATGGCTGTACATGCAACTGAGTTTTTGTATGTGCTTTTGTGAGTGTGCACGTGAACGCGAGCGTTCCCCAGAGAAGAGACCAGTTAAGCTGAGCTGCTGTCTGAGAGAATTATGTCCCGTTTCTAGACTTTTCCATCTTGCTGTCATGGCAGTCATTCACACCGCAATGTCTGCATCTGGCGATAGCTTTCCCCCACTATTTGGGGTGCACAGCAGATATTGTGTGAAATACATGTCATTTATTATGATGAGAATTTTGATCAGAGAAAGAAAACAGTCTCTGTAGGAGCATGCAAAACAGGATAGAGGGGATCGAACAGTGCTCATTGGTATTCTATTTTTATTCAAATGCTGTCGTTGTAGAAGTCCCGCTCTCTTACTGCATGCAGCAGTGGATTATTGCTGCACTTTTGCTTCCCTGCTGAGATGAATTGCTGGAAAATTCGTCCATTGTACTCTGGAATTCAAAAGGCTCAAGAGAGGATTAGGCTACAAGTTTATCGAGACACATACATAGGGTGTCACAGTGTGTGTATTCAATTAAGATTTACTCCATATTATGAAGAATAGATTGCAATGAGACCAAAATAGGATAGCTGCATGGAGGACTTCTGTGATGACATGCATACATGCACTAAATTCAAAGCTCCAGGAAATTATTGTTATATGGAAGAAAAGTTTTATTCTATACTTGTGATGTATAGTATGGAGTATAGAATTTGCATTTGAAGGTGCTGCATATATACTTTCATATATACATCATGTATATATACATATATACATGATTATATACGGTGCATATATGCCCAATCATAAATGATATGCCCAGGAACACCATAATGGGTAAATAGTTTCAATTTTTCTTCACATCTATAATAGAGCCCATATGAATTAGAATGTTTTCCCCATAGCAAAAGCCAGAAAATCATTCTTTAGAGTTGATATTGATTGGATATGCCAAGATTTACCCATTTCATCACTTTGTATGATTACCCCTATGATCTATAATGTATTTGTTTGTTTGGCTCCGTATATTTTGCTTGAATGACTAGAGGACAGAAATAAGAAATTATTTTATGCAAATAAAAGAAACAGATGCATGCACATGTACGCATGCTTGCATGCATTCATGCAGACGCACACATCCCTCCTAGTCTGAATGTAAACGACAATTTTCAAGTCATCTCGGAAATCCAATTTCACAGGCAAAACTCTCCCGCAGTGCTGTGCGCATATCCACAACACAGAGACATAATCGATTTGACATAATGAAAATAATCAGCAAATTAAAAAAAGGCTTTCAATTTGATCCATGACGTTCATTTTGGAAGGGCTGGAGTGGCTGGACCCCAACACACACTACTTACTGCAAGGCTTATTCTCTTTCTGAATTACAGAAAGTTGAATCAGTTCATCTGGACACAACATTTATTGACAGATACGTTTCATCACTCATCTACGTGACCTCTTCAGTCTAAACTGACTGCAGGTATCCCCACCCTTATAAACAATACAGTGGTATAATGACCAAAAACAACGATCAGTATTTCATGCAAAATGCAACCAAGTGACTTATATGAGTCATGAAACGTTTCTATCAATAAACTTTGTGTCTGGATGAACTGATTCAACTTTCTGTGATTTTCTTACATGGATTATTGAGCATGCAGACAAAAAGCTATTCAAAATATGAATATGAAAACACACATTTATGCAAATCACATTTATTATATATACTTTTTCATGTTTGTGTTCAATTTTCTTATTCATTTTCACATGCATTCATTCATTTATGTCTGTGTTTATATTTCTTAATTTATTGAAAATATACATATTTTCAATTCTTTTCATACATGTATGATTCTTTTCATACATGTATGAAAAGAATCAACTGTTCATCGACGACAAGTTAAGATTTATCAATCGACTTGTCGTTGACACAGAATGTCCATCTGAGGATCTTCCAGCTGCTATGCAGGATAGAGACGGGTGGCGTGAGAGGGTCAGATCCATCCGAGGATACTCGACCTGATGATGATGATGATGGAAAGAATAGTGAAATGGAAATGACCACAGTGAATTGGAGATTGGATTGAAGCCAACATTTTCACACTGTAATGTGGTATTTAAGCTTTAGACAGGACTATGTGTATGTGACAGCCCCACAGCTTTTACATGGATGTCAAGGTTGTGGAAGACGTCCTTACTTTTAATGGATGTAGACAATGGGGTACAATTAATCTGTATGTTGAGACAAGAAATGTGTGCAAGTTTTTTATTTTCCAATTAACAAATTAATTTTTTTTCAAGGGCGTGTACAAAGAAACAGAAAATGGTCAGCTTAATGTTTAAACATACCTAGACAACAGAGTAGCGAATTCAGTGGGCAGCTGGGAATCCGCTGTAGCCGGGAATTGAACCCGGGTAGCCCGGACCATGGGCGACTGCGCTAACCAGTCAACTAAAAGGTCTGATCCACTAGCAAAGGGCTAGCGAGTCTACTCATCAGTGGTCGTTGCACTCCCCCTCCCCCCTCTCCTTCGGGAAGCGCGCCCCCATGCCTCAGCATATCAGCTCTCTTACGCTTCTGAGCGCATGTGCTTCCGATGGCCCCACGGTCTCACCATCGCACCCCTGACACCAGTGTAACATTGCAGGGTAGCTAGCTAGGCAGATGGAAGAAGAACGGCAAAGAGATGATGCTGCTGTTTGATAGCTCAACGGAGCCCGGATTTATTCCCTTGCTGCAGCAACAGCTAACCTGAGGTAAAAACAATTAAACAGGGTGGCTAACCCGCTGGCTGCCTCTATTACTGGAACTCCCTATTAGCTAACTCTCCATAGCACAATGTGCTGTCCTCTCCTCAAGTCTCTCAGTCACTCCCAGCGAAAGGTAGCAATTTACATGCCCCCCTTTTACCTTCCCCGAACAACTTCTCAGCCAAACACCCACTACAGTGGACACCTCCCTCAATGAAATCACTGCAAAGCAACACACATAACAAGAATTATACCCAGCATTACAATATCTTTAAATGAATATAGCTACGATTTTAACTGTTAAGTTAATTTCTTTGATCACAGCCATGTTTTACATTATCCATAAGCCAAATCCCAAATGCATGCCATTGATTCAATTATCTCAGGCAAGGTTTCTTGAATTCAAATAGATTAAAGCATAATTTCCTGTTAGGTCAGAAGTAATAAACACATTTATCCTTTAAGTCATCCTTAATAGGGGTAGTAGATGAACGTCTTCATCTGTTGCCCCTGTTCTTATATTGCTTGCCCTTTGCAGAGCTAAATGGCACAGCTTGAACACAGAAGATTGCCTCGGCTTAACAGAGCAAAGAATGAAGGAAACGTCTCGCTGTCCAGGGAGTTTCCCACTGATTCTGATCATGTAGCTTGGACCATCATCTCTCACTGCTCAGATAGTCGATCCGCCACATGAAAAGGAAAAGTTAAATTGGATTCAGTAAAAACTGGGAAAAGATAAGTCATAAAGCTCTTATCGACCTAAGCATGGCTTTCCTCATGTTAGACAAACAACAGCCGCTGCCCCTTCCTGCAAATTGTCTGTCTTGTGGTCAAAGCTCAATTTGCCATCAATAAACATGGCCAGGTATTTGTATTTATCAGGCTCTCCTCGCAGCTCGGTCCTCGACGACAGCAGCATCTGAAATCGATCACTGCATTCTGAATCCAACACCTTCTGGTAATGCTAAGCTGCAGAAATGAATCCTCGCACCACTGAACACAGTGCAACAAGGTGCTAAAGCTGCCGTGTTGATCCTGCATAGGACACAGGCCATATCTGTGGAGATTCATATCCACTGTGTATTTTAGATGTACTTATATGTTTCGATTGTGCGATTGCCATCTGCACTGCATGTGAGCTGTTGTTTTGGTTGTACGGTGGGAAAATGTGCACAGTGTTCAGAATCAGAATACTTTATTTATCCCCGAGGGGACAGTGTTTGTTTTGACACTCTTTCCTCTGAGACACCTGTACTTTTCAAACTTCACTACATGCCTCTAATCATGGGACCTGTAGCAATTACTTCGTCAGTTTGCTTGTTTAGTCCTAAATCACTATTAAGTCCTAGAGGGCTTTACAATCACATTAAATTCTGTATGATGTACGAAACCTTCGGCCTCGACTTGAACGAGGAAAAACTCTTTAAAAAAAAAAGCATATCAGAAAAAATGAAATGAGAGAAACCTCTGGAAGAGCAACAGAGGAATGATCCCTGTTCGAGGATGGAACATGTCTGTCCATCCAGTCATCCAATCATTTCTCCCCAAACCAACATCAAGATGTCTGGAACTACGTGTGTGCGTGTGCATGTGTGAGTGTGAGTGCAGGAGAGACCTACATGTAGAGAAAATGTCGATAAACAAAAACAAGCTGCCTCAAAAAAGAAGAGCGTACAGCTCAATAAGAGGTTGCAAGGTTAGGAAGGAAGTATACATCTTCACAGGAAACTGATTACCTGCTTGTAATTGTAAACACCAACCCAAAGAGTGGAATAAAACCTAAATGTAATCTGTATTCCAATTTCAACTGCTCTTTGATCACATTGCCTCCAAAGTTAACAGCACTGTCATCAAGCAACCAAGAACTGAGCTCAAATTTCTCAAAAAAACTGGTAATATGAGACTAAAATTACTCTTTCTAGTAAAGATAATGCAGTTACCCAAATTTTCTAATCAGATTACTGTAATCCCATTTACTTTACCCCCTATCTCTGGAGGCATAAGAGTGCAAAGTACAAAAGAGACATGGGGAACTCCACTGACATGTTTTAAATGATATATGGTGCTGTACTCAACTGTGATGCTCATTGCTGGGAACTCAACTCTGATAGCAGCCCATGATAAATTGAATAAATGATGGAATACTTCACTTTGTAGCAAAGCCTGCACACTGCACTCCAGGGCGAATAGCGACTGTGATGTTAGCCCAAGCCCCACATCCTTTTCGTAAGTATCACACGATGAGTAACTGCTAAGGAGCAGCTTCTTATATCAGACATGATTCACTTTCATAGTTTAATATAAATGGGATTTACGTGGCGGTTTAGTACTCGTGACACTGAGCAGTGAGTAAATATTGAGAAATGTCTGTGACGACAGTAACATTTACATTCTGTTATTGCAGCGCGGGAGCTGAGAGAGATTAACAGATTTTGGTGGCTTGTCTTGGAAGAGCGTCTAACAAGATTTTCTAATGTGATAGATTAATGCCCATGGATGGTTTAAATTTGAGTTTTTGGTTCTGTTACGATCTCTTTAGCCAGGAAAAAAGTCCAACACTAAATCAAACTTAATCATATCATATTAAATAAGATGCACTGTTGAAATATAAAATAACAGCAACTATAAAGGGGAAAATTAAAAAAAAAAGTATGGGACCCTTTTCCCCCCAATGCACCCAACTCTAACTGTCTAATGGCTGTCCCTATAGTACAGTTGGATAACATACTCCAAATACTGTCTTTATGCATGCTCAATAATCCAGGTAAGGAAATCAAATAAAGTTGAATCATTTCTTCTGGACACAATGTTTATTGAGAGAAACGTTTCCTCACTCAACTAAGTGACATCTTCAGTCTAAACTGACTGCAGATATCCCCACCCTTATAAACAATACAGTGGCATTACGACCGTAAACAACGATCGATTTCATATGCAAATTGGCGTGACCATTAACTAGCGTTACAATGGTTATAGAATAAAATAGAATAGAATACACTTTGTCATTTTACATATATTATTTGTCATACAATGAAATGCACTCTCTGCATTTAACCCATCCTAGCTGTGTAGCTAGGAGCAGCGGGCAGCCGCCGTAAAGCGCCCAGGGACCAACTCCAGTTATTTCTTCCTATTGCCTTGGTCAGGGACACAGACAGGAGTATCAGTCCTAATATACATGTCTTTTTGATGTATG
This sequence comes from Lampris incognitus, assembly GCF_029633865.1. Taxonomy (NCBI): domain Eukaryota; kingdom Metazoa; phylum Chordata; class Actinopteri; order Lampriformes; family Lampridae; genus Lampris; species Lampris incognitus. The sequence continues at coordinate 132,401,504 of NC_079211.1, read as the reverse complement.
TGTACTATTCACAGAGGATTTAGGAATGTTTGCAATCACAGCATTGTAAGATGGTGACAGATGTACTCTTAAGCCCCCCTCGGTTCAGGGTTCAGGGATGGTCGTTTCCTCTTCACATAGATGGCCTCTTTGACTCCCCGTTCAAACCATCATTCCTCCCTATCAATGATGTGCACATCCCCATCCTTGAAAGAGTGGCCACTGGCCTGTAAATGGGTGTAGACTGCGGAGTCCTGGCCTAACGTGTTAGCGCTCCCATGTTGTGCCATCCTCTTGGCCAATGTCTGTTTGGTTTCCGCAATGTACAATTCACAGTAATCCTCCTGGGACTTAACAGCGTACACCAGGGGTCTCAAACTTCCGGCCCTCGAGGCAGTTTTGTGCCGCCCGCACAGTTTTAGATTTATTAAGAGATCCAGACTGTGTATCCATTTTGCATACAACTTTAGAGTGTTTTTTTTTTTGGTGAAACCTTTCTGCGTTTCTAGTACTAAGTACTCAGTTAAGATTCGTTGTGAGGCCAGTTGCAGATGACATAGCCTAATATCAGTTTTGCAGCACTCTCTCTCTCACTGTAGCCAGGCAACACAACATAAACCCAGTAGGCTAACCCACTGCAAAGTAGCTCACGTGAGCTTGCTAACGTAAATTGTTGTCGCTGCTTGCAGATGTTTTGTAAAAATGTCAATTTCAAAAGCCAAAAGAAAAGTGACCAGGAGCACCGACAGTTCCAAGAGAAATGCATCCATGATCTCTCTAATTTGCAAGGAAAAAGTTGTCGTCCTGAAGGATTTCAATCTGAAGCAACATTACACTACTAAACTTGCAGAGTAGTATCGGTTCAAAGGCGAGGAGAGGGACAGAAAGGCAACACACTTTTGAATAAGTCTGTCCTGTCTGCGGAAATTTTTTCACAAAGCCAAACAAGATTGATGCAGATGTCAAAGTGGGGTCAGACACCAGACCCAACAATGCAGACGAGCTGAAGGCCGCTATCAAAGCAGCCTCGGCTTCCATAACACCTCAGCAGTGCCACAGGCTGATTGCCTCCATGTCACATCACATTGATGCAGTAATTCGTGCAAAGGGAGCCCTGACCAAGTATTGAGTGCATAAATGAACATACTTTTCAGAAGGTTGACATTTCTGTATTATAAATCCTTTTTTTGATTGGTCTTATGTAATATTCTAATATTTTGAGATACTGGATTTTAGATTTTCATGAGCTGTAAGCCGTAATCAAGATTAAAACAAAAAAAAGGATTGACACATTTCACTTTATGTGTAATGAATCTAGAATATATGAAAGTTTCACTTTTTGAACTAAATTACGGAAAATAATTAACTTTTCCCACAATATTCCAATTTTTTGAGATGCACCTGTAATCTTTCTCACTTGGTTTAGCTGGTCTGCCATTACAAAATTTTTCAAAAGTCTGTAAGCACCCACCTCAGTTACTGGAGGAAACACACTGACCTTTTTTTCCCGTCGCAACATCATTGGCAATCATCCACTTCCATTCTCTCCAGGTAAGATTCAAGATCTTCCTTATATGCTGCCGATCTGGAACGCCATTGCTGCCTCCACGTTGTTGCTAGCTTACCAGTCACGTTAGCCGATTAGCTTGTTTTGTTAGCCACTTTAATAGTCCTACAAATTTCCTTCCATGTGATCTTCTAGCTGCAAACTTATGTCTCACTTCTACAGGGGTGCTTTTTCCTTATTTCTTCCTTCAAATCCCATTCTTCGTCGCCAAATTTTACAGTTTGCAGTCCATGTATGTTGTACCTTTCCCATTTATTTATTTATTTTTTGTTTTGTTTTTTAGATGTCAAGCTTTTCTGGCAATGTCCGCATTTCTTTTTGTCAGATGCCCGTTTAAGAAAATGTTTGTGCTCGTCAACAGTCTTCTTTGTTTGAGTAGTGCAACCTTGCGTTTTCTGTTTGCAAATCGGTGGTTTATCCTTACTCTTTTTCTTAGAGAGGGTGACATGCTTCGATGTTGTTGTTATTGTCTATCACAATTCCCTTGTCTCGCAGGAAAGAGGTCACCCGGATCTCCACGGAGATCACTTCCTGTTCGTTGGTTTTGTCCGCCATATCGATCCGGTCTCTGTACCGTGGCATACTGCCGTTCAAACCACAGACAATAATGTCGTTCATCTTTGTACACTGCTCAAAAAAAATAAAGGGAACACCTAAAAACACAATATAGACCTCGATGAATGAAATATTTCAGCTGAAAATCTTTATTAGACAGAGGAATGTGTTTAGAGCAAAATAACCTAAGAATGATCAATGGAAATCAAAATCATTAGTCCATTAAGGTCTGGATTCAGAATCATACTCAAAATCAAAGTGGAAAATGAGAACATAGGCTGATCCAACTTCTGTGGAAATTCTTCAAGACGATTCAAAATGAGGCTCAGTAGTGTGTGTGGCCTCCACGTGCCTGTATGCACTCCCTACAACGTCTGGGCATGCTCCTGATGAGACGACGGATGGTCTCCTGAGGGATCTCCTCCCAGACCTGGATCAGGGCATCGGTCAACTCCTGGACAGTCTGTGGTGCGACATCGCGTTGGCGGATGGTACGAGACATGATGTCCCAGAGGTGCTCGATTGGATTCAGGTCTGGGGAACGTGCAGGCCAGTCCATAGCATCAATGCCCTCGACATACAGGAACTGCTGACACACTCTGGCCACATGAGAACGAGCATTGTCATGCATGAGCAGGAACCCAGGGCCCACTGCACCAGCATATGGTCTGACAATGGGTCTGAGGATCTCATCCCGGTACCTAATGGCAGTCATGCTACCTCTGGCTAGCACGTAGATGTCTGTGCGACCCTCCAAGGATATGCCTCCCCAGACCATCACTGACCCACCGCCAAACCGGTCATGCTGGAGGATGTTGCAGGCAGCAGAACGTTCTCCACAGCGTCTCCAGACTCTCTCACATCTGTCACATGTGTTCAGTGTGTACCTGCTCTCATCTGTGAAGAGCACAGGGCGCCAATGGCGAATCTGCCAACCAAGATGTTCTCTGGCAAAGGTCAATCGGGCTGCACGGTGTTGGGCTGTGAGCACAGGCCCCAATTGTGGACGTCAGGCCCTCATACCATCCTCATGCATTCTGTTTCTCACTGTTTGAGCAGAAACCTGCACATTAGTGGCCTGTTGAAGGTCGTTTTGTAGGGCTCCGGCAGTGCTCCTCCTGTTCCTCCTTGCACAAAGGACCAGATAGCTCACCTGCTGCGGGGTTGTTGTCCTCCTGCGGCCCCCTCCACGTCTCCTGGTGTACTGGCCTCTCTCCTGGTACCTCCTCCATGCTCTGGACACTGTGCTGGGAGACACATCAAATCTTCTTGCCACAGCACGCATTGATGTGCCATCCTGGATGAGCTGCACTACCTGAGCAACTTCTGTAGGTTGCAGATACCGCCTCATGCCACCTCTAGTGGTGAGGGCACTAGCAAAATGAAAAACTAACCAAAGATCGGCCAGAAAAGATTAGGACAGGCAAAATGCAAATCCATTCCTTTTATAGGGGTTGTCTTGCAAATTGTCTAATTTCCACCTGGTGGAAATTAGACAGCTTACCAACAGGTGAAATTGATTCACAAATCAGTGTTGCTTCCTAACTGGACAGGTTGATATCTCAAAAGTGTGATTGTCTTGGAGCTACATTGCATTGCTTATGTGTTCCCTTTATTTTTTTGAGCAGTGTACATTGTTCCAAGTCATCCATGTGGTCGTCTAGAAGGACAATTTGATCATCCCTTTCATTCCTCAGCTCCCTTAGAGCTTTAATTTCCTTCAACATGTTCTCAAGAAGGCCTTGTTTGCCCTGTTGGTCTTGAGGTGATTGTTTTAGTTGATCAATTTCTTGACGTAGTTCGCCAATTGTTTTCATAGCAGCTTTTAACTGTTCCTTTAAATTATCATCGTTGCCTTTACTCGCGTCGTTGCCATTACCCACACCGTTTCCCTTGGCCATGCCCCTGGGCATGTTGCTGGTTTTAGTGTAGTAGGACAACAGTAGATCGACATCTTTTCTGTGCTGTTAGCTGTTGCTGACTTTACTGACGCAGATTTGCGTTTCTCAATCGATGTAATCGATGATCGGGTAAAAATCCATAAAATAGGCAACTATAAAATCAATTAAAATAATCCAAAGGTCTCATGGAGTCGTTAAAAATGGTTGAAATTTAAAAAGCAGGCAGAGCTTCAAACAAACAAACTGCAGCTGGTAACCGGAACCGGAAAAAAAGAAAGAAAAATGGGTTTGTAGCAGTGATACGTTAAAGCGAGAAGCCCCTGACTGCAGCCTGCAGATTGGTGACGTGGTCAATGTTGGCTGTGACGTACACAATGTGAGAAGTCAGTGACGCGCTCAATGTTTGTACAGTAACGCGCGCGAGAGCGCCGGTGTCGTACTTGGGCCCAATCCCAAACCCCCCTCTACTCGCCCCCACTCCACCTCCGAGTGTCACTCCAAATGAAGTTTCACTCGTAACTGTGGAGGACACTCTCAATTGAGGGGGAGGGTGAATAGATGGACAGCCAAATGTGGGACGGACTCCCCACTCCACCGGAACCGACCCGAACAGGGAAGCAGCCGTCACCAAGGCAACAGATAGACGCCGTGCAACCCTTGTTTGCGCGGCTGCACTGCTTTTACGCGATGTGTGCGATGCAAGAATGTCTTTGGTGTGAGTGGGCTACCCAGCCCTCTTAAAGGAGCCTGGGATAACATGATCCACAACTAGCTTATCATATTTCATATGAAGAGTTCATTTGCAAAAACTGATAAATGGCATTCTTATAATGAACAAAACCTGTTTGAGACTCCCTGGAGTGCGAGTGGGCAAACAGAAAAAAGATGTAGGTAATTTATGGGAAGAAATTGTTTACATTATGATTTGCAATAAAAATATGAATCAATATAGTTAAATAGCCTACATAAATAGGCTATATAATGAGTAATGATCAAACTTACTCCCATGCCTTTTTGGCAGCATTTATTTTCTTTGTGAATAGGCTTGCATTTTCATGCCGCAGCCTAATCAGCTGCCTTGTCTGTTCCACTGTCCCTGTAAATAATGGAATATATGATGTAAATTTGACATCGTAGACGTAGGCCTATTTTGATTTATTTTTACGTCGGCTATGCATGAATGCACGCTGAGTTGGCTACAAGTCAAGCGATCTAGGGATAAAGAGATGTTCTTCTATTTTTTGGTTTTATCTTTTGACACCACATTCCGTGATTTTGTTTGAGGCTGTGAAATCACAGTGCGAGGAAAAAATAAGTTTTAGTACTGTAGCCGATCTAAAATAATTGACAGTGTAAGGAGACGGAACTTACCTTTATAAGTGTTTTCTTCCGGCATCGCGTTCGCAGGTGCACTTCCATACTGAGCTTGCACCGATGCAGACTCGCTATTTAAGGGTTTGACAGTCCACTGGCACTACAAGCGCACTCCACGCTAATTGGTTTGGGACGGCCCTTAACATGGCGAACCTTGGCGTGAATGCGCAAACGGAGGGGGAGCGGATAGGGGGTGATTTGAGATTGGGCCTTGATCTTCTCGCCGTGCTCGGGGTCCTGCGACTACAGATGACATCACTGCTTCACACATTATGATTGGGTAGGGGCTTGGGTAGGGGCTAGTTCAGTTTAGGAACAGCGGGAAACCGTAGATTGACGTTAGATGCAGCTTGGGCCTTTGGCCCTCGCGCGCGTCCGCTCGTCCAGGACCGGGGGGTCCTGAGCCTGAGGCCTCGCTCCTTAGACGCAGCTCGGGCCTTCGGCCCTTGCACCTTTACTAACCAACTCTATGTCAACGTGGATAGTAAAAAACACACAGCTAAATAACTATATAGCTAGCAACATAATCCGTGACTGCTGTTTCGTGCTAGCTAATGTCCGTGCAATGGCGGGAATAGCAAACCAGTGAACTTGAGGACACCCACATTGCGCACGTCACAGCCCACATCGAACACGTCACCGACATTGAACACGTCACTGATCTGCAGGCTGCAGTCAGGGGTACTTAAGGAAGCTGGAGGAATAGAATGTTGATCCCGCAATTGCATTGCACTGTATCATTCAACAGCACACACTCTGCAACAAATGCTTGAAATCTGACAGTGTGATGACTGCAGTGAGGAAATGCATTAATTACATCAAATGCTTGAAATTTGACAGTGTTATGACTGCTGTGGTGAAATGCATTAATTACATCAGATCAAGAGGTTTACAACACTGTCAATTCTGTGCGTTTCTAGAGAAAATACTTGATGCAACAAATCGAGATGTGTTTTACTTCACAAATGTGCGTCGGTTGAGCAGGGGCAATGTCCTGAAAAGGTTTTTTGAATGGAGGGAGGCGATCAGAGAATTCATGAAAGAAGGCAGGCTACGTGTGTTCCTGAGCTTGATGATCCCAAATGACTCATGGATTTAGCATTCTTAGTTGATATCACAGAGTTACTTAACACTCTTAATTTAAAACTGCAAGGGCCAGACCAACTTGTCACTGTAGCATTTGATAGTGTGAAAGCCTTCTCTGTGAAATTCAGATTATGGAAAACACAGCTCACAGAGAAATATTTGTCCACTTCCCAAGATGCCAGTCAATTATTGATGATGGTGCCACAGTCAATGCTGATGAGTATGTGACTGCCATTGACAAGCTGCAGCAGGAGTTTGGGCATCACTTTTTTGATTTTAAGACTCACAGCGCCACTTTCCAGTTATTTGCAGACCCCTTCTTTGATTATTAATTAATTAAGTTTCTTTTATTAATCCCCTTGGGGGATTAATAAAGTTACTGCAAATTAACCCATCCTAGCTGTGATCTGTGTAGCTAGGAGCAATGGGCTGCCGCCTTCATGCTGCGCCCAGGGACCAACTCCAGTTCTTTTCCCATTGCCTTGGTCAGGGACACAGACAGGAGCATAAACCCTAACATGCATGTTTCTTTTGATAGTGGGGGAAACCGGAGCACCCAGAGAAAACCCACCACAGACACGGGGAGAACATGCAAACTCCACACAGAGGACGACCCCCAAGGTTGGACAACCCCGGGGTTCGAACCCAGGACCTTCTTGCTGTGAGGCAACAGTGCTAAACACTGGGCCATGGTGCCACCCGTGGACAGTGCTCCAAGCGCATTTCAAATGGAGCTCACAGACTTGCAGTGCAACACTGAGCTCAAGGCAAAGTTCAGAGAGGCACAAGGAAAGCCAAATCAACACTGAGGTAGCCACTATGTTACATTATTTAATAGTTTATCTGTATATTAGTTTTTGTAATATAGCTTGGGCTAGTACTCATCAGACCAAACTTGAACCCATATACTAGCTTCAGAATCAAGCACGAAGAATAATAAATTGTGTATATCGAAGACATTCCTCTCAGCCTCTATTTCTTCTATTAGGTGTCCTCAGTGTTTATCAAGTGAACCATCTCCAGGTTGGTTTATTTGTTCATAGTTCCTTCAAAAGAACCCGCCCCCTTTTTTTCATTACATATTTGCATACAATTATCAATTTCATACTTACTCCACACGTAGTTCTTCTCTCCTTAGACCCCCCCCCCGATTCCTGTACTTCCCATTCTCAGTTTAGTATATTCTACCGAGGGTCCACAATATGGAATTCTCTGCCTTTATTGAATTTGTCCTCACAGCAGTTTAAAAGAGCCCTGAAATCACTTCTCCTAACCAACCAATATTTTCCATATGGTCTGCCTATATAAGCTGGGTCCAACCGATATTTTCCGTTGTAATATGTCCACAGGCCTATTATGAATATTATGAATATCACTTGTTTTTCTTTTGTGTTTATCTTTCTTGTCTTATGAAAACTCTAAGCCATATCACATGAGTTTATGTTCTTAGTTTGTTAGTGATAGTGTTTGTGTATACTTGCATGTATCATGAATGAGTGTTCCTGATGTGTGTGTGTGTGTGTGTGTGTGTGTGTGTGTGTGTGTGTTGTGACTATGACTGATTCATTGTGCTTCTGTAACATAGGTATTTATGGGATGCATTGTTTTCGGGTGCTGTGCTGAACTGTGTCTCCATCTTTTGCTAAGTCTGGAATTATTGATAGATACATACAAATTGTGCATACCACATTGCTGTAATTGTTTCCTGGAGAATGCCACTTTTCAAGCCCCTTGATGGTTTTTAGGCAATTCTCCTTGGACAGTTTCCCAGGGAGCTTCCCAAAACATTCCCACAGTTATCCAAACTGTTCGGGCAGGTCATGTGTCTTTTCGGCAGCACTTACCTGTGCGAGAAACTGTTCTCAACTATGAACTTTAATAAATCAAAACACGGGTCCAGACTGACCAATGAACATCTCCAGGCTGTCCTCAAGGTGTCCACTGCCCTGTCCCTGAAAGCAAATGTGCCTCACCTGTGTCAGCAGAAGAAGTGCCAGGTTTCTGGCAAGAAGTAGGTTAAATATGTAGGCCTAGGCCAGGCTACACTGTGTACATAGTTACCTATTTATGTGAAAATATGAAATAATAATAAAAAATGATGTGAAGGTTATATAGTGAACGTTTTTTTCTTCATCCCCATTGCAGCAGCCCTCCTCCATAAAATCACCAGTCAAGTGGCCCTCAGGTACTTTGAGTTTGGGACCCCTGGCGTACACTATATCAACTGTGAAATTACAATTGGTGATGGGGGACATTTGATTGTTGATGTTTACTGTAAACCAGCACATACTGATCAGTAACCTGTTGCATCTTGTTACAGCATGATATGAAAATGCATGTCAGACACTTTTACGTTTACATTGCAGAATAACAATCTGTGGCTGTTGCTGATCTGGTGTTAAGTGTCTGTCTTTTCATTTCTAATAAAACCCATTGCTGATTTGTTCTGGCCCTTTTTTTTCTTCTTTTTTTGCTGCATGGTGTAGAAACTGTTGATTGTACTTCCATCTATGTTATTTCTCATTGCTGACCTACAGAGAGATCCCTCCTTCCTTTACCTATGATGTCCTTTTTACCCCATTCTCTGCCTTCCTTCAGTTGAAATACCACGGTTATGGTGGCTCCATGGTAATAACGTGGGACATGCTGAAGTGTCCTCTCTGGCCAAAACATTGCAGCTTGTCTCATCATGTATGCTGTCCTGATCATTTTAACATCATCCGGGCATATATTGGTAAAATTATTCGAGTCCATGTAAAATGGTCATCTAGGATGGATTTTGGGTGAACATAAGTCCGGGTGTGCCTTGTCAAAGCCAATCGGAGTTTGAGGAAAAGAGGATTTTTATAGTTTCCATAAATTAAGGCAGTAAAAAAAAAAGGTGGTTGTCATGAGCTGTGAGCTGTAATAGCTCTTTAAATTGGCTGTGAGTTATACCAGCCTCTGTGCCTACTAGGTTATAGATGAGAGAGAGAGCAAGAGAGAGAGAGAGAGAGAGAGAGAGAGAGAGAGAGAGAGAGAGAGAGAGAGAGAGAGAGAGAGAGAGAGAGAGACTACTAACACTACTGAGAAGCCCCGTTGTGTGATGGACCACTACAAAAACAGTGGAGTCTCATGTACACACGCATAAGCCGTTGAAATTTTGCCTTAGGTTATAATACAAAACCACTCATTTGCAATCAATAGCACAGTTTTCCATGGATATTCTTTTCCCTAGATTGCTTCCACTAGATTTCTGTCGACAGGAGTCCATGTCTCTCATTGGTGAATGTGACTGTTAAACTCCCACTATTAGTCAACTGGAAATTTCTTGGGCCCCAGTAATGGTGGTTCCTATTAACTTTTATGATTCAAATGTCATCTACATGCCTAGCGGATGAAAATCAATTTGGTTGCTAAGAGTTGCATATTGGGCAATTTGCCCAATTAGCATAATTAGCTCATTATCAGGTAAATAAAGAAAATCCAAAATCGACACAGACTTCCCAGAGTAAGTTTATTTTAATGGTAATGTACTGTATGGTGCATATGAAATATAAGAAAACATTCCTAGCCTCATTGTCATGCCCCTACTAATATAATCATTAATAACAACACCATATTTAATGGCAAAAAGTGAACATTCAAAAATGGTCAAAAATTGGCCCAAGTTAGCTCATTTGAAAGGTAAAGACATGTAGATTGTTATAAAAATCCAACCATTTACATAATTTATAATATTTAGCTAATAAATCGCTTAATACAAGGAACAGCAATAGTTTACTTTAAGTTAACTTAGAATAACAACCACAATCTCACAGTCAATAGCCTGCACCCTCTTCATCATCTCTCTTCTTATTCCCTTCAGGATTCTCATCTTCTTTGTCTTCATCTTCATGTATTGTGAATGGGTTGCAGCAGCGGGCCTCATGTCCTTCACACTTGCAATAGTCAGTGTAACAGACTTTCAGCATGGCAGCTACAATTTTTTGGCTGCAGGCCATCAATGTGCTGCAGCTGTTGATGTCAAGCAAATTAACTGGAGCCGTTGCTTGGGTGGGAAAAGCGGGCATGACATCCCCCCCTTTAGCAACCTCCTACCTGAATTTCGTGACGTCTCTGGCCTCTGCGGGTGGCTCCCTCTGATCTGTAGCCTTCCACAACATGATCTGAGATGAACACACAGTATGTGCAACATCACGTTGACATCAATTGGAGGAAGATTTTAAAGTTCAGGTGGCTTTTTCCTCCATCTGTAGATCTGGTAGCGAGTAGATGAGTAGATCTATTCATCAACTTGGCCTTCTTCAGCCCATACAGTGCGAGAAAGAGCTCGGTCCTGGTATCTTTTAGGTCACTGTGATTGGCATCAGGTTCCCCAAGCACTGTATTGAGACCAGGCATGGTACATTTGGAGTACTTTCAGCGCAGATGTCTTGCCCTTTCCACAAGGGTAGGAGACAGTGTCGAATCCCGACAGCGCATGCATCCCCAGGAGACCCTGACATTTGTCACCCAACACCCTGACGGGGCATTTATGTCCAGGATAGTGCCACCCCTCTTTTCCATCTGCACTGCTGATTGAATGTCAGCTCTCCAAGCCCAGTACACTAACAGGATGAATATGCCAGTGTCATCACTTAGGATACATATGGTGGGTGCCCCTGCTCCAGCTGCTTGCAGCAGGTAGCTAATGAGGGTGATGTCAGCCTCCTCATGCTTGATAATGCAGTCCATGTGGTTCACAAGCAGGATCTTATCAGTGGAGAGGTCATATGTGCACAGAAGGCGTGATGGCTGTGTCTTGTTTGATGTGCTCTTCATCGTGGCTTCTCAAACAGGAAGGGGTCTGTTGATTGTCAACTGGTACTCAGCTGCACCAGCCCCTGCTCAACTTCTCCTCTCATATTTGTCACTGGGCTCATCATTGTAGCGGTCAAAGATGATGAGGGTCTCATAAGCGCCAGCTGCAATATAAGCATTTGCGAGGTGTGCATTGATGCTAGAGGCAATTTCCCCGATCGTATACCTGCCACAGGCCAGCAATGTAGTAGAGCTGCTGACTTGCATCAAGCAAGCAAGCAAAATGTGATTTATATAGCAGTTTTAAAAACACAGTTACAAAGTGCTTTACAATCAATACACAAAATGTTAATAAATGCATAGAATAAGTTGAATGAATACAAGACAACTAGGGCAACATTCAGAAGTGGAGCATTTTCATCAGATACTCCCAATTTCTTGACGAGGTCAGACTTGTCATCCTTCCCTCAGGCAACTACATTTGTCAATGAGTGATGGTGGAGCAGGGCTGAGCTCATGATCAAAGACATCTTTCAATTATATGCCACGCTGCAGCCCCACAACTAAGAGTTGAGCAAAGAGGGCCTTCATGTTGTAGATGGGCTTATCTTTAACAGTCATAGCTTTCTTCATCACCTCCATGGTTTTGACTCTCTTCTCAATGGTATTATGGAAGCCTTCTGGAAGAGAAGCTGCAAAATCTTTGCTGTACTCAGGTCATATACGCTGCCACAAATGTCGCTTGAAGATTGGGCACGTGAGCAAAGACAAGATCCGGTCATCAGTAGAGTAATAGATATTGTCAAAGCAGGAAAGTGACTCTCATATAGAGTAAGGCATCAGGAAGACAGAGAGATCCAGCTGATGTTCAGAGTAATGGAGCAGTTGGTCTTCTCAAATGAGGTCCTATATCGAAAGCGCATAAACCAAGGTGAGCCTTTCCATCAACTTGTCCTTCCCACAAGATACAGGAAAACAGCATTAGAGAACCTCCATGATGCTGTTGGACACATGGGTACTGATAGAACACTGGAGTTGGTTCGTGCCCGGTTTTATTGGCCCCGCATGGCCATGGATGTGGATGAACAAATCAGGACTTTGATAGAGATGTATACGGAGAAAGGCACAAGCAGAAAGAAGTGCTCCCCTGGTGAATATAAAGACCAGCCGTCCTTTGGAGTTTGTCTGTATGGACTTCATTGGAGCCAGATGGAAAAGGAACAAAGAACATCTTGGTCATAACGGACCACTTTACTAAATATGCAGTGGTGGTACCAACAGCCGATCAGAAGGCAAGAACTGTGGCGAAAGCGTTATGGAACAACTTTTTCATACATTATGGGTTCCCCGAGCGGTTGCACAGTGACCAAGGTTGAATCTGGTCAAAGACCTGAGTACACTACTTGGCATAAAAAAAGACGAGGACAACGCCTTACCACCCACATGGAAATCCCGTGGAGCGATTCAACAGAACACTCCTTGAAAGGCTGGGAACGCTTGAAGAAGGAGACAAAGTGACGCAGAGAGATTTTGTGCAGCCCCTTGTTCATGTATATAATTGCACTAAAAATGATACTACAGGCTAGCTCTGGATATGCTATAACTGAGAAATCTGAAACAATGCGTAAGGAGCTTAGTTCAGCTGTATCAAAGATGGATGAAATGAGAAAATCCTCCCGTGAGAGATGTTTAACACCTAAGATGCAAGTGCTGAAAGAGCAAGAATCAGCTAAAAGAGAAAGGAAGTTTGAGTCAGCATATGAGAAATGGAAAACCCAAGTTAGGGATGTTCATCCATCCATCCATTATCCAAACCGCTTATCCTTATTCAGGGTCATGAGGATGCTGGAGCCTATCTCGGCAGTCATTGGGCAGCAGGTGGGAGACACCCTGGACAGGCCGCCAGGCCATCACAGGGCCGACTCTCACACACACATTCACACCTAGGGACAATTTAGTATGGCCGATTCACCTGACCTACATATCTTTGGACTGTGGGAGGATGCTAATGAGGGAAGGTTGCTTGACTGCACTGTGGTAATAGATGAATATCTGGACATCAGAAACATGGACTTAGACTTCTAGATCACCTTTCTAAGTTAACTAGAAGCAAAATGATAGCCACACATTTCAACATCACAACAACATTTCTCTATACGTACTTGTATGTATGTATATGTGAAAAATAAAATCTCTTGACTCATATCCAGTTTTGGTGATTAATTAGCTTTTCATGCTAAATACTCAAATTGCCCAACATGCAACTCTTAGCAATGATCTGTTTAGATGATAGATGACATTTTAATCATAAAGGTTTATAGGAAACAACATTGCTGGGTTTTCTATAGGCTATATAGGGGTTTCCAGTAGGCTATATGATGAGTGGTCACATGGCTTCAGCAGCTGACTCTGCACCCCGAGGCTTAAAACCTTTCCCTTCTGCCTTTCCTCATAGTATTCAGCAGCTTTGGGCTATTATCTTACAACCTCTAACAACAAACCAATCATAAGACCATCACAACCACAGGACAAAAAAAAAGTCAATGGCTATCCTAGGCCATTGATTTTCTTTCTATTTTTTTTTTTTTGGGGCTTCCAATGCCAAAGTGTTTCTTTTGCTCCAAAGCTTTATGAATGAGAGAGAGAGAGAGAGAGAGAGAGAGAGAGAGAGAGAGAGAGAGAGAGAGAGAGAGAGAGAGAGCTATGAGCTATCTACTGTGGTAAAGATGACATTGATTTGAATTGAGCTGCTTGTGCCTTTTTAAGAGGTGTAAATTGCTTAGGGATTATCGCCGCATGTCTAGTGTTTGAGATTTGTGTGGGCAGTTCATGTGGTCAGTAGAGACAATTTTTATGGGATATAAAATCTGGATCCCAGGAAGAATTAAAACACTACTGCCAATGATAGAAAACAGTGTTTTAGCCTTAGCAGAGTCTAGTCACTTTATGGGGAAAGGTCAGCTTTGACAAGGAACTGCTTACCAAACAGTATCCATCTTTTTCCTACTTGTGTTGAGGGAATACATTATACCAGTTGACGTATTAAATTAATAAATTGATTAATTTAATTTAATTATTACATTTTTGCTTGGGATGGTGACATTATAAAAGCATATTGGAAGTGTAGGAAACATGATTTTTTTTTCTTTCTCTGACGGCTCCGCAGGGAATATCCATTTGCATGAAATTAATATGTGGATGGGGAAGACAAAATAGCTGAACACTCAAGTTAAACTCATTAGTAAGCCCAGCAGGAGCATTTGCTCCACAGCTACCAGGGAATCTGAGGCCGCTTTTTATTATGCATTCTCTTCCGCTGCTTCCCGTCTCTGTTTGGTTGGATAAAGGGCATTTAACTACCAGAGATGGAGCGATGGGGAGAAGGAAACAACAGTACTTAAAGCAACTTGTTTTACATGCTCGCTGCTCTACATTCAAGACAGTGCTTTGTTTTGTTGACAGCAGAAATTGATTCAGACGTCATATATGGACACAAAGCCAACATCTGTCAATGGATATCATCATCTCCAATTAATAGCGAGTGCTGCAATTACAAAAATTCAGCTTTGATGCCAGATTAATGCTCGAGACAGAAGATCTATTATACTGTATTAGTTATGACTACAGAGACCCTTTCAGAGAGTTCATGCCCTTCGGTTATTTCTTTTTTAATCATCCAACTTGGGCAGACAGTGCTCTTCTGTGGCCCTTGTTGGAGGAACATGTATAGAGGAAACCTACATATCCTCTTAAAATGTGAAGAAAAAGCTTTGCTTCGCTTTAAATCTGTACATCTTCATAATATACACCACCTTATCACAAGGGTATTTCATTCATTTCAAGGTTTGTAGGTGCAGAGAGCACATAAGAATTTTATTTAAATTCATACTAAAACCTATGATGAATTGCACGAGGCTCCCACAATTACCCCAAATACAGACCGGCTTTCACCTCCTCCACTTTCTCTGGGGGGCTGCATGAAACTGTCCGGCTGCTGCTGTTCTAGTGCTTTCAAACATATGTGATGCAAGAATGTAAGCTCGCTGTACTTATGGTTAAAATGTAAAAAAAAAAAGTGCTGCTTTAAGTGGCAAATATATGATGACATAAAAGTGTCAAGGATGTTGAATTCAGTTTGACAGATGTGTTGGCAGACAGACGGGATAGGCATCCGCATGTCCCCCAACCCATTACAGGAAGGACGACCTCATTGTGAGAACATGAGCCAAAGGGACAGGCAAAGACACACAAGATAACGCACAATGCCTTGTTTCTTTTCACGTGCTCTTTATCCTTTCTTCACTTTATACTTATATTTAACATTTCTGTATTTAACTCCTTCTATGTAGCTTGGTACTGCACACTGAAGCTCATTGTATATGTGCAATCACAATAAAGGTGTTCGTATTCGTAAGACCACCACCTCCTGGTTTTGCCCTGCTGCTGAAATTGATATTCAGAAGATCAATCAAGGACAGCACTATTCACATTTAGTCTGGGTGGCACTCTCGTCCACAGATCAATAGTTATCCATTTATGATGCTACAGAAGCGGCATTTCGCTGTGCCTCATAGTTAGTGGGTGCTGTTGACACGGACATGGTCCATCCATTTTAGACGACATTCAGTAAGACAAATCAACTTGGCGGTGCGCTGTGTCCTGTGCATTTGATCTCTACTCCGCATTACGTGGCGACAATGTGTGACGATAAAAATAGCCATCGAGACTAGACCTTTAGCTAGGTTTTTTTAATGCTAGCTCAGTCTATGACAAAACGCACTCATACAGCTGCTGTAAAACTCCACGTGTTAGCGTCGTTAGCCCTTTAATTGACAATTCAGTGCAGATGTAGAATACACAAATCAACAAATCCAAAACTAACAATGCAAGAATAACATGGTGTACACAGGTATAATGGTCATAGAATATACTGCAGTGGGAAAAAGAAGAATGTGCAAATGGCAATAACCACTATGTGTAGGTTTACATGTGGACCCAGAGATATATCAATTATAAATATACAAAATAATGTGGACATAGATGTACATTTTTGTACCAAGGTGCGCTGATAGATATAAATATACCCAAGGACTGAAGTATGCAAATATGCCCTTGAAAAAAAAATACAATTAACTGATTATGTAAATATACCAAAGTGAACACACACACACACATATATATATATATATTGTAACGTGGATAAGTAGACATGGTGGCCGCTGGCTGGCTGGTCTGACCCTTCAGTCAAGCGGTTAGCGATGTCTCCTGCGGTGCGGGCGATTACGGGTTCGCTTCCCGGCCGCGGCAGTTCCTGTGGTTGCGTTGGCCCCCCAATTCGCTACAATATATGTATGAGCTCATTTGTACTCAATGCATTCATGTGCCCTTCAAATCATATGTTGCCTCCTCAGCGTGTAGGACGCTCCAAAAATCAGTGTCTGCTCCTTAGCCAAATGTCATTGTCCTTTGGGTGTTTATATTATTTACTCCATATAATGGGTTTATAAACACTGGCCTTAACCGGCAAGACATAACAGGTTTCATGAGAATGTTAACTTAATTTGCCTTAAAGGAGAGAGTGGCAGCATCAAGGTTGTCTGCGATAAAAAGGGCCGGTCAATTGGATGAGATGACTTGCGACAGTGAATACGCAGAGCTGGCGCGCTGATGAAATGGATTCATTGTGACGGCTGTATATAATGAGCTTTACTCAATCAGCTTGAGAGTGCATCCAACTGCCAACTCAGTTGTTACCTAGGTGACGTGCGGCTGTCTGTTGGGGACAGACGGAGCAGCGTTGTCGCGGTGATAGACCTGCACTCTCTCCTCCATCCCTCACGTCCCCTAAATCACATCTCTCTGTCTCTAATGGCCTTAGCCAACCCCCCCCCCACCTCCCGACACATGCACACACACTCTTTCAAAATGTAAAAAAAAACAAAAAACAAAAGACCAGCCGGGCCTAAATGTTGTCTTACAGGTAACAGCAAAGCTTGATGGTTATTTTGTAACTCCTTCCCCATGACATCTGGAACTAGCAATCACCCATGTGTGACCAGTGTACATGCTTGCAAAAGACGTCTGCCAAGCGGCTTCATGTCTTCTCTATGAGACAAACTTTGGGATATTTCACGAGTGTGTAAAAACAAATTTATAGGGTGTCCGGGTGGCGTGGCGGTCTATTCAGTTGCCTACCAACACGGGGATCGTCGGTTCGAATCCCTGTGTTACCTCCGGCTTGGTCGGGCATCACAACTGGCCGTGTCTGGGGGTGGGAAGCCGGATGTGGGTATGTGTCCTGGTCGCTGCATTAGCGCTTCCTCTGGTCGTTCGGGGTGCTTGTTTGGGGGAGGGGGAACTGGGGGTAATAGCGTGATCCTCCCACGCGCTACGTCCCCCTGGCGAAACGCCTCACTGTCAGGTGAAAAGAAGCGGCTGGTGACTTCACATGTATCGGAAGAGACATATGGTAGTCTGCAGCCCTCCCCGGATCGGCAGAGGGGGAGGAGCAGCGACCGCTTAGGTGGGTACAACTGGGGAGAAAAGGGGGGGGGGTCCAAAAAAACAAAAACAAATTTGTACATAAGGACATTTCATAAATGAGCCAGGGTCATGGGAATGATTGTTGCAACTGTCGTCAAGGCACTGTCTATGTGTTTTGGTTGCTTTTAATTATGAACATTAGTTCTAAGAGAACGTGTTTTCCTGCTGTTGAGGATAAATGGTCTATTGTATATTGTCTGTTATAGTCTAATGTCCTGATTTTCCCAGACGAGGTGGTGGATGTGACTTGTTGTGATGGTGCACTATTGACTGAATGCCGAGTAAAGACTTATGAGCCCATCCGCTGAAAGTTTGAGGATTATATTCAATAATGTCTATATGCGTTCTTCACCATATGGCCAGCCTCTTTAGTGGCAATTCATGACAGAATCCCATTCTAGCTTAGGAGTGAGGTCTTGTTAGTACCCAGATATGGTTATTGTCAAGCCCTTGGTGGCATGGCTAAATATTCATCACTTTTGTATTAATGCCATGTCAAATTTCTATTGCCAAATTCATTACAACACAATATTAAAAGGAAAGGAATTATAACTGAATAATTTATGGCTCAGCTTTAATGTCGACCCATGAGGTGCTTTCTTCTTATATACGCAATCGTTTTGCAAGAGCAGGCATTAATTTTTCTTTCAAATGTTGGTTATCATGCTATGAAATTTCACTTTTAAACTAAGTATTACCACAGTATTACAGATTCAGCTATGCAGTAATCAACTTCTTTTTCCCCTCAAGCCCCCAAGAATTTAAGGAAGTATACCGATGCATTATATTTGAGATACAATCCTGAACATGCAGTTGAGGAACAGCAGACATTTCGGTGGCGATTTTAAGACTACTTTATTCACAGCTCAGCTTTTAACGCCTTTTACTTGCTTCAGGCGGTAAACATTGCAAACAATTATCTCCTGACTTTCCAACATTCATCCATATACATGTAGCTCCTGGTTGGGATTTATTCCTATTTGAGGCTTTTCCATTATGATTCAGCACACCGGTGTGTGGTGTAATTGAAACAGGAGTGAAAAAGGAGACGCATAAAATAGAGAAAAAAATGAAAAGGAGAAAAAAAAGAACAACAACCAGAAAACTGTTCATCACTTCTCAGAAAATAATCAAAAGTTGCATTCCAATTAAAATGACTAAAAAATACTTTTGTTGAAACAAGCAACTGTATTTGATTCAAAATATGCATGAGGACTTAATTTAGAAATGAATAATGTTTTCTGGCACAGTTTCACAAAAATGATCAAGGTAAATATATTTTCTTCAAGTGTGCAACCCATGTACTCCAAAACAAAATGTTGCATCATTACATTTGAGCACACTGACGATAAACACCCTGGTTTTGATATCTGATATCTTGCAAAATTAATTGGATCTCTGTATAAAAATAAGTTGCACTCTTTAGAGTATGATTGATCATAAGGCATCTTAATCTTTTTAAAAAATTACATTTTCATCAAGTAAATTTTTTGTATTTTGGAAGTATTGAGTAATGATCTTCACAGCGATGTCTAATGATTGCTGAAGGCAATATGAAGGTTTTATCAAACGTTTGTAAGTCTGTTGGAGGAGTGGTAGAAGTGGTGCATCCTTGTTATCAATGGGCTTTGTGTCCTGGTGTGAACTCTGTCCACATTTTTTATCAGTTTTAAAAGCTCAATGACAATACGATTTCAAATGTAACAATTAGCTAACAAATCCATTCAAAGGCAGGATGTCAAAGGCAGGACGCTGGGCACAGTTGTGCATTTGGAAGATACTGACACCAGATATTGAAAGCAAAGGTTCACATACTTTTGCCACTCACAGATATGTAGTATTGGATAATTTTCCTCAATAAATGAATGACCAAGTATAATATTTTTGTCTCACTTGTTTAATTGGGTTCTCTTTATCTACTTTTAGGACTCGTGTGAAAATTATGATGTTTTAGGCCATATTTGTGCAGAAATATAGAAAATTCTAAAGGGTTCAAAAACTTTCAAACAGATCAAATCAATTTTATTTCTATAGCTCAATATCACAAATTACA
Organism: Lampris incognitus; assembly: GCF_029633865.1. Taxonomy (NCBI): domain Eukaryota; kingdom Metazoa; phylum Chordata; class Actinopteri; order Lampriformes; family Lampridae; genus Lampris; species Lampris incognitus. Next base: position 132,381,664 of record NC_079211.1, on the reverse strand, counting down.
AATTTGCCTCAGTGGGCTTAACAGCAACACAACATCCTGTCCTTAGACCCTCTCACTGGATAAGGAACAACTCCCTAAAAAAAAACCTTTAACAGGGAGAAAAAATAGGAAGAGACCTCAGGGAGAGCAACAGAGGAGGGATCTCTCTCCCAAGACGGACAGCGTGCAATGGATGTTGTGTTTACGCAATTTACACAATACAACATTGAAAGAGGATAACAGAATTATAATGGACTTGTGAAATTTATGAAGAATATGATGCACAGGATGCCAAGCAGTGTCCAGACGCCATCGGAACAGTCCAGGACCCAAGCCACGCGACCAGCATCACCATGTTTTTAAAAAAAACCAAAACGTTAAATTTCTGTAAATTGCTGCCACGCTCTTCGCTTTCAGGCAATACCACAGCTCCTCCCTTGGTACTCTGTCGTATGCCTTCTCCAAATCAGTAAATACACAGTGCAATTCTTTCTGTCCTTCAATGTATTTGTAGCTAAGGTCCTGAGTACAAATTTCACATCTGTGGTACTTCTTCCAGGCATGAATACAAATTGCTCTTTGCTTGTAGCCACTTCCTTCCTAAGGCTCACTTCAATCACTCTCTTCCATAACTTCATTGTATTTCCCATTAATTTTATTCCTCTGCAGTTGTTGCAACTTTGAGCATCACTTTTTTTCTTGTAAATTGGTATCAATATGCTCTTTCTCCATTCATCTGGCATTTTCTCAGTCTGTATTATTCTGTTGAAGAGTCTAGTCTGGAACTCTATGCAAGAATTACTCAATTTTTTTCCAGACTTCTGGATTGTCTGGTCCCACAGCTTTTCCATTTTTCATTTGTAGCAACAATTTTATCACTTCATCCCTTGTAATCTCTCCAACGTCCTCTTCGTTACTTGGTGGTTCATCTGTCCTTTCTCTGTTATTCTCTTCATTAATTTGGTGACTGAAATAGTTTCTCCATTTCTGTAAAATATCCTCATCTTTTGACAGTACTCTTCCATCTGCGTCCTTGATTAGTTTTACTTGTTCAACATCCTTGCCTGTTCTGTCTCTGTTTGGCTATTATATATATATATATATATATATATATATATATATATATATATATATATATATAGCCTTCTCTCCTTCCTTTGTATCTAGTCTTTTGTTCATGTCCTCATAATATCTTGCCCTTGCTATTGCTACTGTTTTCTTAGTTTCTTACTTAGCTTTCTTATATTCATTCTTGCTTTGCTCTTGTTTTTGTCTAGCTTCATTTTGGCCAACTTTTTATTCTTTATGCAGTGCTGCACTTCTTCCTCCCACCACCAACTTTGCTGTCCCTTCTTTTTACGCCCTTGAGATTCTCCTAGCACTCACCTGCCTGCTTCCCTTAATCCTTCTACTCCTCTATGCCAATCTAGTGGCAATCTGTCTCCCAACAGCTCTCTTGCCTTCATCCTAAACCTTTCTGTACAGGTTTCCTCTTTCAGCTTCCACCATTGAATCTTCCATGCTGCTGGTCTTTGTACCCCGAGTTTGCTTCTTGTCTTTATTTGGCACATTAGTGATCTATGTTGTTTTGTTACACACTCATGTGGCATTACTTTGCAATTTACAGCTTCCCTCAAGTGCTGCTTTCTGCATAAAATGTAGCCTATCTGCATAGTTCTGCCTCCACTCTTGTAGGTTGCTGTCTGATCTTCCCTCTTTTTGAAATATGTATTAACTATAGCCATATCATTCCTTGTAGCAAAATCAACTATCAACTCCCCACCTGCATTTCTCATTCCAAACCCGAATTTTCCCATGACATCCTCATCGCCACCATTTCCTTCTCCCACGTGTCCATTCAAATCTGCTCCAATATAAAACTTTCATTCCCTGGTATGCCTGCCATTACATTGTCCAGTTGTTCCCAGAAAGCCACCTTTTCTTCCTCATCGCAATCCATCTGTGGTGCATACGAACTTATTATATCTGCCAGATGTCCATACCAATCCAACCTCATCCAAATCAGCCTGTCCAATTCCCTCTTTATTTCTATGACTTTCTGATGTAGCTCTGTCTAGGATTATTCCCACACCATTCCTTTACTGTCTGTCACATGGTAATATAATTTATAATTTCCCCCAATCTCTATTGCCTTGCTTCCTTTCCACTTTGTCTCCAGAACACACATCACTTGTATTCTTCTCCTGTTCATTATGTCTGCTATTCCTCTCCCTCTGCTTGTCATTGTCCCAACATTAATAATGGCCATTCTAAAGTCTTTCTTCTTCAGTTGTCAATCTCGGTGCAATACATTTTTAACAAATAGAATAACAAAGCATCATGGCTTAAAAATATACAATACAAAGAGTAATAATTGACCGTTATTATAGCTGCAGGTGTCCTGTCAACAGTTTTACAGACGTCTCTTTCACAATGGTGGTCTATGGGGAAAATGCTTTTTGGGCCTCAGGGGATTTTTTTTTGCTGCAATACCGCAAGTGGCCGCAAGGCTGAGCGGCGGCGCCGTATCCAGTTCTGCTATAATACATCCACGGCAGAGAGCAGCGACGTGAAGCACGCACTGCGTAACGACGCAATATCGAAAATGAAAAAACCTTGAATAATTGTCTTTTTTTACATGTGACCTTGACTATGCATAATGGAACTGACACACAGGAATTTCATTTTAGAAGCATGTTAAGTCAAGATCAGTCATGAAAAACGTATAAAAGAAAGAGAAAGAAAAAGGCAGGATTGCAGGCCAGGCACAAGGCGCCGTGCGGTCGCACACGTGACGGTTCTGCGTTGCTACGGCCGCAGACGTTCAAACACAGACAGGTCCTGCAAGTAGGTAGGTGCGACGTGCCTGATGTCCCTGCTGAAAACTGAACTGTGTGATTATGCAATAAAAGGACGACCGCTCGGATGCTCTATCATCCTCCATTCAAGCCTACTCTTGCACCTTGCTCTTCACAAAAGCCGCCGAGGTCACTTACTCGTGAGAGCTACAGCACAGCTAGCTGAAGTACACAGAGGAAGGCCAACATCAACCTTTCCCGCCCTGATCCTCCTCTGGGTGCCCATTTAAACTGCTGAAACTCAAGAACAAAGGGATTTACAGAATAACGTTGAGGTTTTTATACGCACGGATATAAAGGAGTTCATTTATTCCCATTGGAATTAGCTGGATGATGTGGCCCTTGTGCATGTATGACAAAATTATATTTAGCCCTGATGAGCAACTGATTTTGGACCGTATTGATTCACTGCCTGTCTGTATCTGGCATATCAGATATTATTTATGAAATATCCAACCATGCTTTAGTTTTCTTTACCCAGTTATCCTGGGCAGGGTTGCAGTTTTTTTGCGATGTAGTATGGTAAGGTTATTTGTTTTGCAGTATCCTTTTTTTTAACCCAGTCTGCAAAACAGCAATTCCTTAAAAGATAATGACGTTTTGAATAAAGCTGAATGGAACGGAAAAGAATGAGTTGAATTTAACTTACCTGAAGTCAATTTGAATTAAATCCATAACGCCTCTCATATGGCAAATAAGATGCAAAAATCCATAGGTTTCACCCATCGTAGGTTAGGCATGCCCCCGGCAACATCTGCAGCATGTGTGGCAAACTTAAAAATGAAATCTGTGATAAGTGAGCAGCTGTTTTGCGTTGCACTACTGAATCAGGATTACACTAGACCCACCACAGCATAGCTTTTTCCAATTTACCTCTTCTGAGAAATGCCTTGGAACAAGACAAGTAGCATCAGAGGAGAGAACAACATTTACTCTGGGAGAGCAAGGGGAATAATTACCTGTGTGTGTTTTCAAATGGAACAGTTGAATAGAGAACAGATTAGAGTGCATCCTCCAGTGCCCATTAATCAAACACACAGGAATTAACTTTCCATTGACTTTCTTACCCTTGCATATAAAATGGCTCACACAGCTGAAGAACGGAGTCCACAAACAATCACTGGTTCAAATGTGGATTTGTATGCTGCTTGAAAATGCACCAATGGGAGCTTCGCTTTTCATCAGGGTTGAGTGCCGATGTGAGATCCTAATCTAATTGTAACCATTAAAATGAGAATGACGGGTGACTGATTTGGATATGTGTGGATTAGCCATTGTTTTAACATACGCCAGCATTAGAAAGTGTCAAAAAATGACATTTCTTTGCATGTAACCCTGAAGGATTGTAGCTTTGAACATAATGCAATTCATGGTTCCAGGTTGTCTCAGTGCAGAACATATACTTTTGAAAACTGTCCATCTGGGAGTGGGAATTGAAGTGAGGGGGGTCCTTTAAAACTGAGGGCACGGAGATTAGGAGACCAACAATTCTCCAAGGGGTGAAGTACCAACATGAAAAAAGCCACCAAGATATGATAATGACAGTCCTGGGCTCAAAGGACACATTTCACATTAACCGTCAGTCAAATTCAAATTAGCTTATTTTTGACACCAGTATCAGATCCTTAAATTTGTTTAGAATAACCACATTTGGTCCTGGCCGCTGATCACATTTCATAGCCTAAAAATAGGGTAATGTTTTTTAGTATAGTTTTTTGAAAATTGGCTTATATAGACCATGTTTCCCAGTGTCTGACAATATATGTCAGTCACAGCATAGTGACACACATGATGTCATGAAAGAAAGGTGATCATGGCAAAATTAGTTTACCTATGCTTGGGCATGCAGCGCAAAAGTTTCTGAATTATTTTGTGAAGAGATTTTGTGATATAACAGATGTTTGATAATTGCGCTCGAATGTCAGTCTTAATGAAATCCCCGTTCCAACTTCGACTTTTTAGCACTTGTGAAATTCACGTGTTTCTTTTTTCTTTTTTTCTTCAGTAACGAGAAGAATAGATTGATGGATATGATGTTGGATGAGCTTTGTTAATTTCCCATGAGCTCATGCATCGAGTTGTTGCCACAGAACTGTGAAAATGCTGATATATTGCAAGCCCGGTTAGAATCTGAGAGTTGAAGCATAAATTAAGCATCGTTGATTGGATCGAAGTAATGGTGTGTTGCTACCCGTGGCAGTGAAACAGACTCTCCTCATGACAGCATTTACTTTCGTGATTTCATTTTACCCGTAATCCAGCTGGGACTGCAACAATGCCCTGTTGCAGTGATTTGAAACATCTGCTTCCCGGTCCTTCAATTCGTACTTCAGTGCATGCAGCAATGTACAATAGACTTGAATGGGTGGTGTTGCAGGTCTTTGCTTACAGCTTCTATTACAGTTCCCTGGTGGAGACGCACCCCTGACTCTGACAGTTAGTAGTCTTTTTTAGAGTTTTCCCACTGAAGACACACTACCTCAAAACAACGGTAACAATTTACATTAATACATTACACAACACATTCATCAAAGCTATAGGCAGTCTGTAGATATGCCGTAACTGATCCAGTATGAGTTATACAATTTTTATTCATATGTTGTGATTCCACCTCGCAGGCTAGTAGTTCTTGTGCTAGGCCTACTTCTCACCCCCCCCCCCCCCCCGCATTTTCTCCCCAGTTGTACTTGGGCAATTACTCCACTCTTTCGAGCCATCCCCGGATGCTGCTCCATCCCCTCTGCCGAGCTGGGGAGGGCTGCAGACTACCACATGCCTCCTCCGATACCTGTGGAGTTGCCAGCCACTACTTTTCACCTGACAGTGAGGAGTTTCGCCAGAGGGACGTAGTGCATAGGAGGCTCATGCTATTCCCCTCAGTTCCCCCTCCCCCCCCGAACAGGTGCCCTGACCCACCAGAGGAGGCACTAGTGCAGTGACCAGTGACACGTACCCACATCTGGCTTCCCACCTGCAGACATGGCCAACTGTGTCTGTAGGGACGCCCGACCAAGCCGGAGGTAACACGGGGATTCAGACCGATGATCCCCGTGTTGGTAGGCAATGGAATAGACCGCCACGCCACCCGGACGCCCCTACTTCTCATCTTGACTGGGTATTCAGCTCTCCAGATGTGGTACAGTATAATCATCAAGCCTACAGCAACAGAAGACATTAGTGGTATTTAAGGAGGTTGGCATGGCCTTTTTTTTTCACTGAAAGCAGTTTATTGAGGCTATCTTGGCCAATGTTGGCCCAGCAGTGATAGTTTATTTCATCGGTTAGAAGGCATGCAGACGTATCTACGGCTAAAAAAAAACATGATTTCGAGTTTAATTACACTGTTAAAGGACTGTTTGACTTTGTTTCAACACTTTTTTTGCCAACTGTTTAAAATACAAGCAGATTTATTTGTATTTGCGAATATGCCCTAAGCTAATGTATCCCACGCATGTCTCCTTTGTAGTCACACCATATTTGCAGCGCAATTAAAGGGAAAACCAAAACAGAGGTTTATGAATTCTGTTAATGGGCAGAACAAGTTCAGTCAGGGAAGTCTTCCTGAAATATGAACTAGACAGCTTCAACACACACCAATTATGATTGCCCCTGTTTAAGGGTGGGATGTTTAACTGGAGAAATAAGTGGTTTGTAAAGTAGTATGGGCTGAATTATACTTTAGTGCTACTGTAAAAAAATATATAATTCAGCCCATACTGCTTTACTGCTCCCCTTGTTTCTCCCCATCTTAACGGTCACCAACAGGCACCGGCTCATCCACATTTTGCACAGCTCATCCAAAATCATCGGCCTTCCCACCCACAACCTATCAGACCTCAACCACAAAGCCGTGATACACAGAGCACCAACCATAACTCAGGATCCCCCTCACCCCCTTAACCCATTCTCCACATCTGGTCTCAGGTACAGGTCCCTCACCTGGAGACGGGCTGCTCTAAAATGAGCTTTTGTTTCTTCTGCCATTGAAGTTCTGAACTCGCTGAACCTCTAAAGTCTTGTGTTAGTGTACTGTTGTCTCCCTGTCCTCTATGTGTGCCATTTGGTATACATAGTATGTGTACATACATGTATTGACTGTATGTGAGGCTCTGCACAAAAGGTAAAAACAAATATCCTCTTGTAGGACAATAAAGTGTCTATCTATCCATTATTGTACTGCTCATTGACAGTGTTTTGCTGCTCATTCTGACATTGGACAACAGAAAAGATGAGTAGGAATCATAAAATGATGGAAAACTTCATTGGTTAAAAAAAATCAAACCCTAAACCACAAATGATGCCTGTCTGAAGTGGAACAATTAATGTCTTGATAAGGAATTTGCACTAAAGTGTGATTATCTCCGCCAGGCAATACTGAAGGTGTGTGTGTGTGTGTGTGTGTGTGTGTGTGTGTGTGTGTGTGTGTGTGTGTGTGTGTGTGTGTGTGTGTGTGTGTGTGTGTGTGTGTGTGTGTGTGTGTGTCTCTGACTGTTCAAGGTTAACCTTGCAAAGTACTGGACCTATCAGCCTAATTTGTTATTTTATTTTGTTTCAGCCTGTATTTTTTTTCTTCCATATTTCCCATTCAATCAACTTGGGCATGGCACAAAAGTCTTATAATGGCAGGAAAAACACTTTTTTTTGGTCTGTGTGTGCATGTATTTCTCTTCTCCCAGTAGACGAAAAAAGGGTTTGTCGCCAAGTCCAAACACCAGAGAAGGGGAGATAGTACGCCTGGTGGGATCTGCACTCTACTGAGTGCACTCCTCTAGTTGGATTTTTTTTTTCAGCCATTAAAACTGAAATCCCAGATTTGTTTCCAATAACAAGTAGTTATTCTACCCATCTGGGCCATGGACTCAGGTTTGATAATACTAACTGGCATCATTACCATGGTTGGAGAACATTCTCCATATACCACTATTGAAATGTTTGACTGGGTAGGAGAAACACTGGTGCAGCAGCAAACAGGTTCCTTCTCAAACAGGAAAAAAGGATGACGTGATGATGATGTGGTGATACTTCTGTTGGGCACATGATGGACTGGTTCTACAATTGATATTACAGTACAACAGTGTTCCCATATAGTCTGATGTAGTTTGTAATACAATAAATAGCCCGTGTTAGCTTTGGTCTGAGGATGCCATTTTTACAAGGATGGCAACTGTTTACTGCTGAGCCTATGGCACACAAGTGACAATCGCTGCTACACCTTGTTCGTAGTTCTCACTGCCAGAGGAAGCGACAGATTGGGGAAATCAAACGTCATCTTAAACCCACTTGAGCTGTCGCCTCGTTGATACCATAGTATTCTCAAACAACAGTATTTGACGATTTAGCGTTTAGCACCAACTACCAGAACAACCCAGCAGGCCCGGCTCCGGTGTTTTTGAATTCAGAAATCTGGGGAGTAGATGTGCCATTAGTTGTTTACTTTGTTTCAATCAGTAATATTCAGAAGTCCCTGCTGATATTTACTAGTCAGATTATGCTTCAGGAAAATACTGCACATGGCCCTTTTTAATTACCTAAGTTCTTCAGCAGCTTCGGATATTATGAACTTCTAACTAAGCTAGACAGAAGAGAGATGAGTCTGTCTTAATGTTGCTTTGAGAGGACAGAATCTGGAGCGTCTTCATTAATACTGAATGCTGGACTTACGCAAACACGGGGAAAGAAGCAGAAATGATTTTAGAGAAATATTAAGACATTTTCTTGTTAACAATTGTGAGCTACTACTACTACTACTACTTGTTAACAATTTTGAGCACTGCCACAAAATAGTTAATTTTTTGTGTTAAAATTCGAGTTGACAGTCTGTGACTCCAGCAGTTCAGGGTTCAATTCAGAGTCAATGGGGCAGTTCTCAGTGCTTTGGTGTGTCGCCTTTGTTCCGACTTACTCGTTTTCTGAAGTGTTGTTTTGATCTAATTTAAGATAGAATCAAATGGATTCGGTTTTGCTATTGAGGTTTTTGGTTTCGACGGATAAATATAACTTCAAGCTTCTCATTCTGTGCAGTATAAATGCTTCATGTCCCGCTGGGTCAATGCACTACAGGACACTCTGGCTCCTTCACAGCTGAATAAACCTGGTGATTTCATCATGAATATGTACATACGTATATGTAGAGTGATGCAGTGTGATACATCTGGGCAGCAATGCCTGCAAGGCAGATTCTTGCATATTCATTGCACTCACCAGTGTTTTCAATATGTCTGCAACATTGCCGTCAGGACAAAACTCTGGACTTATGATGTGCTTGATGAAAAACTTGGTCCTGATTCTTCATCAGTTGTCACTAGCGCTGTATGATGATACAGCCACTAGACTCTAATTCAACCTCTTTTTTAGACGTTATAGTCGGGCCTCTAGGGGAGACATGTAACCCCTCCTGTCTTCCCCTTTGTCTCTCTTGTGTGCTCTCCATCTCTCATTCTCTGTCCCTCTCTCTCCTTTTCCCTTATTCTATCATTCTATGTCACCCCTCCCTCTAATCAGCCATCAGGGGGCAGGTGTTGGGGTCTGGGGGCGGGGAGCCAGGGTTGGGATTGTGTAGAGAACAGAGAAAAGAGGAGAAATGACCTATTGTTCCCCCCATTCTCATTCTCAGCCCCAGCACTCCCCTGTGGAGCAGCCCCGACTCCGTGATGTCCACCACCCATGCCAGCAGGCTTACTAACCCACCCCCAGCCCCACCCCCAACCTTCAACCTCTTCCCGACAGAGCCACATAATTATTTTCTCTTGGATACATACCTCGAACACCTTCATCTTTAAACGCAGTTGTCAAAACAGGGATTTTGATGGGGGAACTTGATCCACGCTTTCTCTAACGCCTTTTCCAGCCACACTGTAGCCAACCATACCCTGTTCTGAAGACAAAATAAACTGTACAGCCTTATTCAAAGTAGGATGCAAATGCTTTGGGCAGTGAATACAGCCTGTCAATTGCTGCCATGCATCATTCCAAAAGGGCATATCAGCCTGACCATCTGTGGGATTTGATCCCTGCTGCCAATGGTGAGTGATGGGTTTATTCTTTTTGTGGAGAGACAGGGGCATTAGAGCTTTGGGGCACAGTGTGTGTTTTTATTCATCCATCCATTCATCCAGCTATCTATCTAAATGTGTGTGTGTGTGTGTGTGTGTGTGTGTGCGTGCATGTGTGCGTGCACGTGTGTATGCATATATTTGTAATAGAGTGTGTGGACATTTGCATACTTGCAGATATAAATGTTTGCCCCCATTTGCATGTGTGTATTTGTGTATTGTATAACATTTGAATGTTTTGTGTGCATGTGTATGTAGGCACACATGTCTGAGTAGGTGCATGTGTGTGTCCGCAGATGCATACTAGTTTTTGTGCGGATGTGTGTCCTGCTCGTGCAGTCTAGCTGAGTGTGAGTGCATGTTCCCATATGCACTTGCCTGCTTTTATCTGGCTGCATTTGCCTTAACTTATTGGCAGCTATGTATGAGCTTGAGCCGGTGATTAGAGTGTTTGTTACTGTGAATATCCTGACTGCTGGTTCTCGGGGGCAGAGAAATGGGCAATGAACTGGGTCTATCACACCCTGCTGAGAAATGAAAGATTGCTCATACTGTGTTTGTCCAACAATAAAAAAAAAGAAAGCCTCCGAGAACTGAATTCACATTCGCCTGTGAAGCCTTATTTTGGCACCAAAGTGGTCGTTAAAGACTGTGTAACTTACAATATCCACTAACAGTGTTAAAATCAGTGTTTAAGCTCTTCCCAGAATATACTCGCCAATCTGAAAGGCTTTTTTGAAATGTATGATTTTGCGTCCACCATTCATGGTTGACTACAGGGTTCTATCCATTGGTGTTTTCCAAGATTATATATATATATATATATAGTATATATAAATAGATAGATAGCTAGATATATAATATATAGATAGATAGACATCGATAGATAGATAGATATCACATTAGCAGCTGATGAGTGTGCGACGCACAAAACAAGCTTGTACTGCTATGTATTAAATCTATTAAACGTTTTTTTCCCTACATATATATATATATATATATATATATATATATATATATATATATATATATATATATACACACACTCACTCACACACACACACACACACACACACACACACACACACACACACACACACACACACACATATGTATGTATATATATATATATATATATATATATATATATATATATATATATATACACTACCGTTCAAAAGTTTGGGATCACATTGAAATGTCCATATTTTTGAAGGAAAAGCACTGTACTGTTCAATGAAGATAACTTTAAACTAGTCTTAACTTTAAAGAAATACACTGTATACATTGCTAATGTGGTAAATGACTATTCTAGCTGCAAATGTTTGGTTTTTGGTGCAATATCTACATAGGTGTATAGAGGCCCATTTCAAGCAACTATCACTCCAGTGTTCTAATGGTACAATGTGTTTGCTCATTGGCTCAGAAGGCTAATTGATGATTAGAAAACCCTTGTGCAATCATGTTCACACATCTGAAAACAGTTTAGCTCGTTACAGAAGCTACAAAACTGACCTTCCTTTGAGCAGATTGAGTTTCTGGAGCATCACATTTGTGGGGTCAATTAAACGCTCAAAATGGCCAGAAAAAGAGAACTTTCATCTGAAACTCGACAGTCTATTCTTGTTCTTAGAAATGAAGGCTATTCCATGCGAGAAATTGCTAAGAAACTGAAGATTTCCTACACCGGTGTGTACTACTCCCTTCAGAGGACAGCACAAACAGGCTCTAACCAGAGTAGAAAAAGAAGTGGGAGGCCGCGTTGCACAACTGAGCAAGAAGATAAGTACATTAGAGTCTCTAGTTTGAGAAACAGACGCCTCACAGGTCCCCAACTGGCATCTTCATTAAATAGTACCCGCAAAACACCAGTGTCAACATCTACAGTGAAGAGGCGGCTGCGGGATTCTGGGCTTCAGGGCAGAGTGGCAAAGAAAAAGCCATATCTGAGACTGACCAATAAAAGAAAAAGATTAAGATGGGCAAAAGAACACAGACATTGGACAGAGGAAGACTGGAAAAAAGTGTTGTGGACGGATGAATCCAAGTTTGAGGTGTTTGGATCACAAAGAAGAACGTTTGTGAGACGCAGAACAAATGAAAAGATGCTGGAAGAATGCCTGACGCCATCTGTTAAGCATGGTGGAGGTAATGTGATGGTCTGGGGTTGCTTTGGTGCTGGTAAGGTGGGAGATTTGTACAGGGTAAACGGGATTCTGAATAAGGAAGGCTATCACTCCATTTTGCAATGCCATGCCATACCCAGTGGACAGCGCTTGATTGGAGCCAATTTCATCCTACAACAGGACAATGACCCTAAACACACCTCCAAATTGTGCAAGAACTATTTAGAGCAGAAGCAGGCAGCTGGTATTCTATCGGTAATGGAGTGGCCAGCGCAGTCACCAGATCTGAACCCCATTGAGCTGTTGTGGGAGCAGCTTGACCGTATGGTACGCAAGAAGTGCCCATCCAACCAATCCAACTTGTGGGAGCTGCTTCTGGAAGCGTGGGGTGCAATTTCTCCAGATTACCTCAACAAATTAACAGCTAGAATGCCAAAGGTCTGCAATGCTGTAATTGCTGCAAATGGAGGATTCTTTGACGAAAGCAAAGTTTGATGTAAAAAAAATCTTATTTCAAATACAAATCATTATTTCTAACCTTGTCAACGTCTTGACTCTATTTTCTATTCATTTCACAACATATGGTGGTGAATAAGTGTGACTTTTCATGGAAAACACAAAATTCTTTGGGTGATCCCAAACTTTTGAACGGTAGTGTATATATATATATATATATATATATATATATATATATATATATATATATGTATACTGTGTTTTTCTTTGTTGAATCACATTAGCAGCTGATGAGTGCACGACGCACGGAACAAGCTTGTACTGCTATGTATTAAAAGTTATTTTTCCTACATCTATATATATATATCAGCTGCCAATGTGATTCAACTTTAATCACATTGGCAGCTGATGAGTGTGTGATGTGACACACGAAACAAGCTTGTACTGAAATGCATTAAAGTTTTTTTCCTACATCTATCTTAATATTCCTTTCCTCATTTGTTGAGCACTTTTATCTACACCATGGATGGTTTCTGAAAAAAAAAAGATATGTATATATATCAACACGGATACAGGAAAAAAGATTTTAATGCATAGCAGTACAGGCCTGTTTCGTGCATCTCGCACTCATCAGCTCCTCATTAGTCGAGCACTCAACACTGTTGACGGTTTCGGAAAAAAACGCTATATATATCAATGAATACATAACAGTACAAGCTTGTTTCGTGCATCGCACTGTCATCAGCTGCCAATGTGATTCAGCAAAGAAGATCACACAGTCAAAAAATATTACGTTGCCCCGCATCACGCCCCTAATTTCAGTGAACAGCAACCAATGAGAGGATAGAAATCATTTGAACTATTACAACCAATGGGATAGGTAGTTACGATGCACAGCAACCAATGGTGGGGTAGAAAACCTTACAACCAATGGGGTAGGGGGTTGGGGCTTGTTTTGAAAAACCATTTAAAGGACCAGAGCACTGTTGAAATAGCATACATTTAAAACATAGCAAGGTAACGTCAAATGGGGTAATTTACGTATATCATATAGTGCGGGGTGGTGTTGGGGCACAGTTGGAAGGGCAGGCAGTTAAAATATAAATATACAACATCTAATAAATGTCACATGTGTATCATCGAATGGGAGGGGAGATAATAAATATATTATTTTACTTGTAGTTAGAAAGTAGATAATTTTCTATTTTTATAATAATTTTCTACCCCATCATTGGTTGCTGTGCGTCGTAACTACCTTTCCGCACCCCCCCCCGCTATATATTATATATACATATAAATAATATATCTCATTTCATCTTCAGCCGCTTTTCCCGGGGTCAGGTCACGGTGGCAGCAAGCTCAGTAGGGCACTCCAGACATCCCTCTCTCCAGCAACGCCCTCCAGCTCCTCCTGGGGGATCCCAAGACGCTCCCAGGCCAGATTGGACATGTAGTCCCTCCAGCGAGTTCTGGGTCTACCCCGGGGTCTGCTCCCAGTTGGCCGTGCCCAGTAAACCTCCAAAGGAAGGCGCCCAGGAGTCATCCTAATCAGATGCCCGAACCATCTCAACTGGCTCCTTTCGATGCGAAGGGGCAGCGGCTCTACTCCAAGCTCCCTCCAGATGTCCGAGCTCTTCACCCTATCTTTAAAGCTGAGCCCAGACAGCCTACAGAGCAAATTCATTTCAGCCGCTTGTGTCCGCGATCTCACTCTTTCGGTCACTACCCAACGCTCATGACCATAGGTGAAGATTGGAACGAAGGTTGACTGGTAAATTGAGAGCTTTGCCTTCCGGCTCAGCTCCTTCTTCGCTATGACAGTCCGGTACAATGTCCGCATTACTGCTGATGCTGCACCAATCCGCCTGTCAATCTCCCACTCCATCCTACCATCACTCCTGAACTAGACCCCGAGATACCTGAACTCCTTCACTTGAGGCAACAACTCATCCCCAACCTGGAGGGAGCAATCAACCATTTTCCAGTAGAGAACCATGGCCTCAGACTTGGAGGTGCTGACTCATCCTGGCCATTTCACACTCAGCTGCAAACCACCCCAGTGCGTGCCGGAGGTCATGTTCTGATGAAGCCAACAAAACCGCATCATCTGCGAAGAGCAGAGATGCAATTCTGAGGTTCCCAAAATGGACACACTCCTCACCTTGTCTGCGCCTTGAGGTCCTGTCCATGAATATCACAAATAGAATCGGAGACAAGGGATAACCTTGACAGAGTCCTACACCCACCGAAAACGTGTTTGACTTTGTGCCAAGAATGTGGACACAGCTCTCACTGTGGTTATACAAGGACCGGATGGCTTGTAGCAACTGCCCCGGTACCCCATACTCCCACAGTACTCCCCACAGAGTGACTCGGGGTACACAGACGTAAACCTTCTCCAAGTCTACAAAACACACCTTGACTGGCTGGTCAAACTCCCATACCCCCCTCGGCACTTCTGCAAGGGTAAAGAGTTGGTCCGTTGTTCCACGGCCAGGACGGATTCCGCATTGTTCCTCCTGGATCTGAGGTTCGACAATCGGTCAGAGCCTCCTTTCGAGCACCCTAGAGTAGACTTTCCCAGGGAGGCTAAGCAATGTGATGCCCCGATAATTAGAGCACACCCTCCGGTCCCCCTTTGTGAATATGGGAACCACCACCCCAGTCTGCCACTCCACAGGTACTGTTCCCGACCTCCACGCGACACTGAAGAGGCATGTCAACCAAGACAGCCCAACAATGTCCAGAGCCTTCAGCATCTCAGGGCGAATCTCATCCACACCCGGAGCCGTTCCACTGAGGAGCTTTTTAAGTACCTCAGAGAGCTCTGCCAGGGATATGGGTTGGGCTTCCCCTGAGTCTTCAGACTCTACCTCCTCCACTGAGGATGTGTTAGTCGGGTTCAGGAGCTCCGCAAAGTGTTCTTTCCACCACTCAACAACATCCCCAGTCCGGGTCAACAGTTCCCCTCCCCGGCTGAACACAGCCTGAGATAAGCCCTGCTTCCCCTTCCTGAGTCGCCGGATGGTTTGCCAGAACTTCTTGAGGCCAACCAAAAGTCCTCCTCCATAGCCTCGCTGAATTCCTCCCACACCCAACTTTTTGGTTTTGCGACTGCTGAAGTGGCAGCCCTTCTGGCCTCCCGGTACCTGTCTGCTGCTTCAGGAGACTCCTGGGCCAACCAAGTCCGAAAGACCTCCTTCTTCAGCCTGGCGGCTTCCCTCACCACAGGTGTCCACCAGCAGGTTCTTGGGTTGCCGCCTCGACAGGCACCGATGACCTTTTGACCACAGATCCTGCCTGCTGCAGCTACAATAGAGGCTTTGAACATGGCCCACTCAGACTCCATGTCCCCAGCCTCCCTCGGGATACACGAGAACTTCTTCCGGAGGTGGGAGTTGAAGACCTCACAGGCAGGGGCCTCCGCCAGACCTTCCCAGTTCACCCTCGCTACACGTTTGGGTTTGCCAGGTCTGTCCGGCAGCCTTCCCCATCATCTGATCCAACTCACCACCAGGTGGTGATCAGTTGACAACCCTGCTCCTCTCTTCACCCGAGTGTCCAAAACATACGGCCGCAGATCTGATGATATAACCACAAAGTCTATCATCGATCTTCGGCCTAAGGTGTTCTGGTACCAAGTACACTTATGAACTACCTTATCTTCGAACATGGTGTTTGTTATTGCCAATTCATGACTCACACAGAAGTCCAATAACAAGTCCAATATATTTTTTCCCACTTCCGGTGTGGGAAGATGGCGGCACGAATTCACATTTGCAGCGGCCTCACCCTGTATCGGTGTGGGAAGATGATGGTGCGAATAATTCATGTTTGCGGTGGCCTCACCCAGTACCACCCGGAAGCGGGGCAGGCTAAGTTAACCGCTAGCCCATGCAGACAGGCACTTCCGACAGTCATCCTGGCTGGCATTCATTCCCTTGGACAGTGATTTTTTTTAAAAAAATTTGAATTCTGATATATGTGTTAGTTTGGATATACTATGTGTTCTTGTACTTATTGTAGTTTTTGGATACGTGTTTTTGTCTTTTTGTTGCACTGCTGTGGGCTGGGGGGAATTGTATTTCGTTTCATTTCCTGTATATGAAATAAAATGACAAAGTGTTCCTGATTCCTGATATATATAGGTGAATGTTAATTAGCCTCAAGTGCAGTTTATAGTCCTGCAGGACCATGCCGGGGCCGGCATGGTCCTGGAAGAATGCTTGATCCACCCCACCTCCCACTTGCCTCAATTACATATTTCAGTAGAAGAAGAAGGAAAAAAAAGAAACCCGTTTATTTTTATGTAAAGTTATAAATTTGAATTATCCAATAGACTTTGAACAGGTTTCAAAGGCCCTATGGTCACCTCGCTCAGTAAATAAATTAATCACGTAACTCGGACACCAAAACTGCAGTTATGCAGCTTTCCACTGACAGCAGTGATTTGTATTGCCAATGCATTAAGATGTGGTTGATAGCAAAGGAATCCTCAGATCAGTTTTATGGTGTATTTTAATGCACTCACTGAATAAGTATAGAAATGAAGTACGCATGTACGTTGGTGTACCGTGTGTTTCAGTTTATCCACGTTTGTGTGCATGTGTATGTTTGTGCATGTTTTAATCTGAATGGGTGTCTGTATGTGTTCGTGTGTGTGTGTGTGTGTGTGTGTATGTACATGCAGGTTACAGCTATATTCTATCATTTTGTGTGTGAATCAATAGTGACGACTTTCAGCAGAAAATAGCTACCCCTGCACATTTTGAAGTTCACCAAGAAATTCAAAGTTTAAAACCAGCGAGTGCTCTCCATCCATGGTGCGCCAATCAATCTGCACATAACACTGACAAAGAGTCTATAGTTCTTGCACACAGCGATTTAAAACAGCACTCTTTCTGGCATAATGATGAGGTAATATGGATAGTCCATTTATCTTTGATTAGATTTTTTTTTGACGCAGGGATTCATTGCCTTGGCTTGCTGTTTCATTATTCTTTCTAATTACCTGCGACGATTCACCCATCAAACATTGGTACATTGGTGAATCGTAATTGCTTCTGCCATAAATCAAGACGTGATATTGATTGACAGTGTTGTGATATTGATATCCCAATCATTCATTGTAACACGATATCCGATTTGTTCAGTGTCCAAAATTTCTCAAAGTGATATGTGTTATCATAATTCTGCCCCTCATGTTGAACTCGTTCAGCGTACCTGACAGCATGTGCTCCTTGAACAAAGTCTCTCTTTTTAAGGTACTCCCCCTCGTTTTTCTCCCCAATAGTACTTGGCAAATTACCCCACTCTTCCGAGCCATCCCGGTCGCTGCTCCACCCCCTCTGGCGATCCGGGGAGGGCTGCAGACTAGTGCAGCGACCAGGACATATACCCACATTCGGCTTCCCACCCACAGACACGGCCAATTGTGTCTGTAGGAACGCCCGACCAAGCTGGAGGTAACACAAGGATTCGAACCAGCGATCCCCGTGTTGGTAGGCTACGGAATAGACCACTACGCTACCCGGATACCCCCTTTAAGGTCAAATTTAACCCTGTCTAAAGGGTCGAGATTTGCCTTGTCCACGCTTAGGAAAACATTGCACATTTG
The DNA here is from genome assembly GCF_029633865.1 of Lampris incognitus. Classification (NCBI taxonomy): domain Eukaryota; kingdom Metazoa; phylum Chordata; class Actinopteri; order Lampriformes; family Lampridae; genus Lampris; species Lampris incognitus. The sequence continues at coordinate 132,363,576 of NC_079211.1, read as the reverse complement.
TGGGATAGCTGTGATTGATGCCTTATGGGTACAGCCAGAGATCTGTGCAAAGGTCAAGGAGCGTGTTGTGTCTTAATGAGGCATGGGCTCAAATAATCATCGAACTCGCTGCCTCCACCTCCTCATTCCAGCCTCTTCTTTCAAATAAAAATACATATACTCGCTTGCCTGAACTCCACATATTCCAGTCTGTGGGGTTATTATTCTAATTTCGTTAAGGCATTAGGCAAACCAACAGCTCCAGCAGCTGCACAGTTGGGGATGGGGCTGGAGGTAGAATGTGAATGAGCTAAGTTAAGGCAGACAGAACTGGGGCTTAGCTGTTAGCCTGGGGGTCAAAGTGATAATGTATGAACTTAGTTCTGGCAGGAAGGCAGACACCGCAACGTTAACAACCAGTAAGTATTCTAACGAGGACACTTTATTCCCAAATACACAGAACACAAGTCCGTACCTCAGCCCATCCGAGACCAACAGCAATTATTAACTCAGATGCATTAACTACTTTTGCTACTGCATCACATTTGTTGGCTGTTTTGTTTTTTGTTTTTCCAGTGGTCACGCTGACCTTCATGTTCCTTGCAGGGAATTAGAAAATTGGTATGCCAAAATGTTATGCAGATTAGGCTTGTTGAATATAAATTAAGTCCACAATACACCATCTGCAGAAAAACAATGCCGTTGTTTTTTTTGTTTTTTGTTTTTTCTGATGAGAGACGTTGTATCCCAGTGGGAGACATGCTTTGATAATTTATTTTCTAAATTTTGCATTTCTTTGTTTGTACTCCGTGCCTAAAAATGCAAGGTAGTAATTCTCAGTTTGTATTTTGTGTGCACAAATTAACTCCCCCTTATAACAAGGGAGGGAGCACAAGGATTTTGAGTTACATTCTATCAAAGCACCGGGGAATACTGTTACAGCTGCCTTGTGGATGATGGAAAACTGGAAGACGGTTTCCATAGCTGTCTTAACAATAGCACAGAGGCAAAACGCTGACAATAGTTATCTGTGCCATAAAATGGTGTTAAGTTCATGTGGCTGACATCCGCTGTGATCTGTTTAACATCAGCTGTGATCTGTTTGACTTCTGGACTTCCTGCTTCTAAAGGCAATTCTGCTTCTTGGGCTGAGCGTCTCTTCACCCGCTGCATGAATTTAAAAGATGTAAATGAATGGGTACAAAGAGCACCAGTGGAAAGTAAGGGCTCAGAATGGCGGTATGCTGTATACAGTAGCTACTTTACCCTGTTATGGTACACATCTACTGATGAGAGTCAGAGTCCCAGGGCACTTTTATCACAGAGGGGATGTTGGAGGTTGAGGACTTTCTGCTCCAAGAGTGAAAAATATCATTCAGGGTTTGGCGCTGCATCTCCATTCAATCAATAGTAATGAAGGCCAACTAATTCCATCTTAGTCTGCATTCCAGGAGAAAATGGAGGTTCGATATAGTATGCATGGCATGATGATGGCAGACAGCGTTGACCGAACATGGATGCCCAGAGGCGATCAATAAAGGATCAATAGGAAAAGTTTGAAAACCTGGAGTAGTTTTGCATCTCAACCAAACGCGGTGGTACCCCATAGTTTAGAAAAGGTCCAATTCTGGAAAAAGGAAAAAAGACTAAATCGAAAGAGGTCAGATCATCCAAGATCATTTCAATTACAAATGCAGCCAAAACGAATGCTGTACAAATGCAAAACACTAACAACTGTGCAGGATCAGGTATATGCAGTAAATGTTTAAAAAAAAAAGAAAAAAGGTAAAAGATGGAAAATACACCAGCTTTAATTACTCAGGTGTTTGAAAATGAGTGGATGTTGAAAGCCTGAGCATTGGCACACTGAGTGGATGGACATGGGAGATGGCACCGTTTCTTCCCAGATTTATAATTACACCCCAGTTGGCAGCGGTTTTAAGCCAATGAAAGAGACTCAAGGGGAATACGTTCCACTGAAATGCAGTGACATGCATTTGATGAAGATTTCAACTTGCGGAAATTGGCTGTCAGCCATATTTGCTGCTTGTAATATCAATATTTCTACATATGCACCCAAATAATGAAATCATGACCAGGGCTGTTGTATCTCGTCTCAGGCAAGACAAAGATAGCAGTAAACATCTCAAAACAATGTGTTTCAGTAGATCATTACTGTTTAATGAGGCCCTGAAACACATTTCTGAAACATGTTTTTGACTGAAAATGCTCGTTCTGCTTCACTGTGTCTGTCTCTTGTGAGCTAAATGTGGTTAGAAACAGCCTCAAAAGACTATCCAACTGAAAGCAATCAGGTAATAGTGAAAAACTAATTGTTTCAGATTCTACGCCTTCATGTTTGCTGTGTGCGTAAGCATCGACAACACTTACATCTGCAGTAGTAAATGTCTGCAGACCCCTATCCTTGCATCAACATGATGTGGCTGTGGTTCTAGCTTGTCCATATTCTCATACACTGAATGTATTTAAGTGGATTGTATGGAAATACTGAGAGCTGGATGACTGAGGTGTAGCTGGCGCTGATCCAGGTTAATATAGTTAAAACATTTGAGTGCTAGTGTCTGCTGTCAAAGAGGCACGTAGGGTGCTGAATACACAAAAGTGAACATAATTCTTATGAGAGTCTTATAGGAACACATAGGGAGCAATGATACTGTAGCTGTTGCTTTAGCTGCAGAGGCCTGACAGCTGAGGTGGCTTTGACCATGATTTCCCCATAGTCCATCTGTTTCTGCAGCACTCAAACCAAATCAGCATCTTTTGTAACCGTATTCATCTGTAGCAGGAAACCTAATTAAACTCAACTTGTCACACAGAGCGTGGAAACAAGAAGGGACCTTGCATACCAGTGGTTTCTGGAGGGAAAGCATATGATCACAATCACTGGATGCAGCATTATGCAGGGAAATACCAAGTTGACTGATCAACCTACACTGACGCGATCAAAAACACACAAAGTATCGCATCTTTTGCCAAGAGTGGTAACTGCTCAGAAATGTGCCTTGCCGGCATTTGTACATAGCGAACAGTTTTCTTACTATGCAATGACACATTAAATAAAGGGTATGGGTCCTCATATAGACTGCAAAGACACAGTGCAAGATGTCCATCCGTCCATCCGTCCATCCATCCATTATCCAAACCGCTTATCCTGCTCTCAGGTCACAGGGATGCTGGAGCCTATCCCAGCAGTCATTGGGCGGCAGGTGGGGAGACACCCTGGACAGGCCGCCAGGCCATCACAGGGCCCACACACACACACACACACACACACACACACACACACACACACACACACACACACACACACACACACACACACACACACACACACACACACACACACACACACACACACACACACATTCACACCTAGGGACAATTGCAGTACGGCCGATTTACCTGACCTACATGTCTTTGGACTGTGGGAGGAAACTGGTGCACCTGCAGGAAACCCATGCAGACATGGGGAGAACATGCAAACGCCACACAGAGGATGACCCAGGACAGCCCCCAAGGTTGGACTACCCCGGGGCTCGAACCCAGGACCTTCTTCCACTGTGCCACCATGCCGCCCAAAGTGCAAGATGTGTAAAATAGACTCATGTGTATGTACACAGCCTATTCAGTTTACAGTCAGATGCATTATGCACATATTAATACACTTTCATGCAAAATTTTGCATTTTCACACTTACACTTGGGATTCAGTGATATGCGTCATGTCGAGTACATTGCTTTTGTGCTTTAGTGTGTATTATGTTGGATAAAAGGTGCAACTTCCTAGAAAAGCAGGCTCAACAATGGGTGGAAAAACACTGCACTGCCACTTCGAAACACTTGACTCAAACCGTTTCTCAACAAGATCAAAAATAAAAGCTATTGAATGAGAAACGGGATTTGCTTTCACCCCGAGGTATGCCATCAAAGCGTTCAGGGTAGTAGACGAAACATTTACAAGCTTGTGAACCCATTTCTCCCCTAACATCCTCTGACCAGGAACCGTGCCGGCCATAAATGTTTTACAGTTATAGAGCATAAACCTGCCCTCCTCTGGTGGGTGTGAAGTGCTCTGGGCAGCCCGTGCCATGTCTGGGTTTGCCTACTCAAATAAAAGTACACAGTCCGGATCTCTTTGGCTGAGATTTACTGGGATCACAACTCATTTGGAATCAGAGATTGGGTAGTTATCATGTATGAGACGGGGATATATTGAGCTGTTAAAAATGGAGCCGTGCCTTAATCTGGTTTCAGGGCATTGGTGTGGATGATTGGAGTGATGACTGCATGACTGTGATTAAAGTCCTTCTAAATGGTTTTGAACAGCGGCCAGGCATGATGTTTGTCAAGATATCCACAGGTTCTGTGATGACCGAGGACCAGAGCCCACTGTTGCAAAATTGTCTCCCCATCATGGTCGTCTCAGCTCCGCATTAAAGAAAGAAAAACAAATCCCTCATCTCCTACTTGTACATATTACTGTGCAATGAAAACACACAAATAAGACATGGGATATTACTGCGCCATACATGAGCCAAGTGAGGAGCAAACCATTTAAAATGAAATCATTATTTTTTTAGTCGTTTCCACATTGAAATGAAGAGCAGAATGGGGGAATGAAGGAGTGTGTTTTGAGGTAAAAAAAAAACCCATTAAGACAAGCATGTAAGCAGTATATTAAAGTATTGAATGGAGTTGTTAGAAATATATAATGGTGAACACCACCTTAAGTCACCAAATTTAAATGGTTCTGTTAAAAATACAAGGCACGCCTACGTCGTCTGGGTATTATTATGATGGAGGTCAGAAAGTGGTCGAGCATCTGAGTCGTGTCATGCTGATCACAGGCAGTCTGGAAACTGTGCATGCCAGATGGCAGGGACATACACTTTACACAGAAATGCAAATTCACTGCTACATGGATGATGTCCAACATGGCTTTTAGGCCGGTGAGTTGTCCGTGTTTAGTAAAATGGGAAGGATATAGAACAGACAATGTACCATGGAGTACCAAAGGTATACAGGTGTCCCCTCCGACCAATCACTGGTGAGTTCACTGACGAGGGCCCCTTTCACAAGGACAGACGAACAAGCCAAGTCACCTGGAGTGGTGGTTGGTTGGAAGGAGAACCTGGCTAAGTGGGGAACTGCAAACTAAGTGCTGCATACTACAGTACATATGCAGTCTGTCTTCCCCAGCACTGTTCGTAGGTAAGTAAAAACTATGATGGCTTTTCAGACTGTCATCATTGTCATCGTAGAGCCGTTCTTCTGCTTCTCAGCCCTGTGCAGGCTGATGACATCACACTGTATATTAAACTTCTACCTGTGTGCTGAATGGCATCTTTCTACAAAATATAACAATAACCATTTATTTTATCTACTTTATGCTTAGCATGGTTTAACTGGTTCAGCTGCTCTGCCAGTCAGGTTTGAACAGGCCTTTGCTATCGTTGTTTGTTGCGAAGTATTGCAATGCATCATGGGATACACGTGCCAGCATGGCGTGGAGCGTTTCCATACCGCGAGATTTTTTCTGGATGTGTATTGTGACATCCGGGTATTTTTGGCATGCTAATGGCGGGGTGATGGTAGTGTTCCTCATCGTGAAATGGATTGAGTTTTCCATTGCGGGTTCATGGAAAAAAATACTGCAAAATATATTAAGGCAGAGATCCCCCTTAAATATGATCTGAGTTATTATATCACCAAGGTTGATTCTGATCAGTGTGCAGCTATTGACAAAATAAAGTTTTTGCAACAATTTCCATTTTTCTTTTTTATTTAATTTTTTGTGGTTAGCTGCTTTATATGTATGTGTATCCCCCCAAAAAAAGCCTTCCATATCAGTAACTATGCTGGTTTGGATGTATAGGTATTTTTCGAAAACTAGTCGATGGAGAAATTAAATGGAAATTCTTCCAGGGTGTGAACCAACCACTAGAGGGCGTCAGTTTTCCCTTTCCCTGCTTATTTGATGCATAACATGGCTTCGGACATACTGCAAACACACGCAATACTAGTAAACAGTGTGCTAGTATACAATTTCGGTTGCAGCCCCCTTGCATAGCCTTAACTGGCACTCTGTGGCACATGGCTGCTGGTATCTGACGAGAAATGTGACATTTAGTTGACTTATTCTCACCTGCACGGAGGCTATTCTCACATAGACGAAATGGGGGGTAAATGGGGGAGTCTCTGGAGTGAGCATGGCATTCACAGTTGTGTTTATTTCATCCTGCTATCCTGAGACAGGTTATGAATATTCATGCGTGAGTCTGTCTCTCTCTGTCTCTCTCTCTCTGTCTCTCTCTCTCTCTCTCTCTCTCTCTCTCTCTCTCTCTCTCTCTCTCTCTCTCTCTCTCTCTCTCTCTCTCTCTCTCTCTCTCTCTCTCTCTCTCTCTCTCTCTCTCTCTCTCTCTCTCCTCTACGTCAGAACGCGGCAGCGCTTTCTCTGGAAACGGAGAGGAGAGGGAGGGATGCAGGATAGCAAAGACCCTCACCATGCAGAGGGTGGGATCATCGCAATCGTTTTGACAGCTTTTGGAGGGCGAAACGCCGCTCTCAACTTCTACCCTGCATGCACCGACGAACCCCCGGCAGCGTCGCTAATAATGACGGACTGACAGAGGAGAAGAAAAAAAAACAGAACAACAAAACAACGGACGTCTTTTTTTTTTTTGAAGCGTGCAACATATTTGCTGGACATTAGGTACACGCGGGTGTTTGGACGAATCGTATCTGCACAACATACGGTGTGTGCAAAAGACGAGGAGATGTCACGTAGGCTATAGGAGAGGATGCCCCATAAGACAGCGGTCAGTGCAGCGTCTGTAAGATGTGCGGGAAATATCTGGACGAGGATTTGGCCACTTGTCATGTTGCAGAGGACAGAGGTTTTGCAACTGCCAAGCTGCACCCGTAGGCTGCTGAGAAGGGTAAATCCGGGTTATATGTAGTGGAGGCGATAGGAGAGTGTCGGTAAACGTTGATTTTTGTTTTATTTTATTCATTTATTTTTTTAAGCGAAGCGTTAAAGCGCCGTGCCCGTCAGCTTCGTCTCCCACATTCAACTTGTGCTGCTGGAATAGGGATGAACCGTGCACGACCTCTGCCTCCAGAGCTGTCCGCGGTCCTGAAAGGATAGCTCTTCGTTCAGGTCTCCAAAAGTTGACTTAAAAAAAAGAACAAGAAAAAAACCCCACTCCTTTCACTGGTGCCTACACGGTCAGTGTTGAGGCCAGCTCACCCAAATGGACGGTTGTTTGGCTTGACTTGGGTCAGCGTCTAATTCTCTTTCATGGCTGTGGCACGCAAAATAAAAACTTTGCTGACCGTCAACATTTTAGTTTTTGTGGGAATCATTTTGTTCTCAGTTTACTGCAGAATCCAGGACCGGTCTGAAGAACTGATCCAGATAGGTCGTATTTCTGACCAGAGACTGAGAGCCAGAAATGGCAAAGTTTCCAACTTGGTGGACAGGCAGTCTATCCTGCAGAGGCTGGAGCGGCTGGAGGACGTGGTCTACAATCAGCTGAACGGTAGGCTATGGCTGAACAGACTCCAGGTTTATTCGCTGTAAACAGTCTTGAGTCATGCACTACAGTCATGCACATCTCTCTGTGCAGGACTGTTCCCACTTAGTGGTAGATTGTTTCTCAACAGTATGAGCCCAGCTTTTGCCAATTAGCTGCAGTGTTAAAACTCATCGACTTAATGAGCTTTGCAAAAGTGAATGAGATTCAAATGTAATGACAGAATGACAGACATATGGCCATGGCATGTCTATCTGCCTGTGTCTACACCTATGTATGTCTCTCTCTCTCTCTCTCTCTCTCTCTCTCTCTCTCTCTCTCTCTCTCTCTCTCTCTCTCTCTCTCTCTCTCTCTCTCTCTCTCTCTCTCTCTCTCTCTCTCTCTCTCTCTCTCTCTCTCTCTCTCTCTCTCTCACACACACACACACTCTCTCTCTATTTCTCTCATACATATATACAGAGACAAACAGACAGACAGACCGACACACGCACACACATGCGCGCTTGTACGCATGCACACACTCACGCATGCACGCGCACACACACAGTTGTAATGTCTGTCAAATGTGTATTGACAACAACTCCAATACTGACTCTAATACCCATAACTGTGGCATAAATAATAAATGGTAGACTTAATAATGTAAACAGATTTGTTTTCATTTGGTGCTTTCAAACTGTGCACACATTTTACAGCTTCCCAATTAATTTAAAATGCATTATGAGTTGGCTCATATTGATAAATCCCATCTCCAACGCCTGGTTAGTCAACATGAGACATGGGAGGGAGAAGTCTCCTCTTCAGTTGATCAAAACGAAACCGAATCCAGCGTGAGGTTAATGGGTTTCAACGGGGGACATCATCATATAACTACTATTTTGGGCCTTTGAGCATATGAATTACCTATTAGGGCTCTAAACTGTGCAGACTGGCAGTGCATATAAATACGTTTTCACAAAACTGTTCATCTCCCAAGATGGCTTTTTCTCATGACTGATATCTAACAGTCTTTCCTCTGTGATTTCTTCAGTTTATGGGTAAAAGATCCAATAACAGTTGTTGTTTTGTTTTGTTTTTTATGCGAGTCAATCCATGTGCATAGTGCACTTAATGTCAGTACAGAAGCTAATAATCCATGGTGTAAGCAAACAGCTAGTTACCTGGCCAGTAACTTTCACTCATTCCCATTAAGTCCCCTGTGTTTCTACTGTAAGAAGAAAACAACAACAAAAACAAACAAACTGCAATTAAACTGATTTTTCATCAACTGCAGTATTTGCTCACATGATGTTAATGGTACCTTGAAATGAAAGATTTGTTTTCGTTCTTTTTATTTAACACTGTTCTGCAACGCCACAAAAATGCTCTCATTATTTTTGTTTTAGTTTTGTGTGTATAAGAATAATGTTTTTCTCTTCCTGGCAAACACAAATATAATGGGTTTTTTTTCTCTTAGCAACAACTTCCTGCACTTGCGGATGCACACGAACAAAACATTTCCAATGAATGGGATTGAGATTGAAAGAAGACAAGTATGCTTTTACTAACAAATTGAAACTAGCCAAAGGCACATAAATGTCCAGTCTTCTCCCTTTATTGCTTTTTAGTCGAATCAAACTTTCTCCCCTCACAAAGTCCCAGCCGCCTGCTCCACTTCATTTCATTTGGATAGATGTCGAAATTATGAAAGTTTGCGGTGCTCTCATGGGACTTTTAAGGCTGAAAGCGAACAGGAGCGTGTAAATGCACCCAAAATAAATGAAATAAATAAAATGTTGGATTTATTTAGAAAATGTGTAACACGTTATTTGAAGGGGGGTGCATAAGACTGACATGACACCTGTCATGAACACCAAGGAGTCTTTATGAATGTTTACTACTGTTGTCGTTAAGTGTCATCCGGTCAATTATGCCATTTTTAATGCAAATTTGACATCGTTTGAGATGTCTTTTTTGGTTGTTTTGTTGCAACCCGAGTGGGACCGAGCCGCTCGATCTGACACATTTCGTGCATCTGTAGCTGTCAACTTTGCATTAAAAATGACATAATTGACCGAATGACACTTAACAACAGTCATAAACATTCATAAAGATTCCTTCATGTACATGACAGGTCATGTCAGTCTTATGCACACCTCTTCAAATAAAGCGTGACATGTTTACTAATTAAATCAAACATTTTATTTATTCATTCATTTTATACGCTCCTGATCTCTTTCAGCCTTAAAAGTCCCACGAGAGCACCACAAACTTTCACGATTTCGCTTTCTAGCCGAATGAAACGAAGAGGGGCAGGCGGCTGGACTTGGTGAGGGGAGAAAGTTTGATTCGAGTAAAAAGCAATAAAGGAGGAAGAATGGACATTGGTGTGCCTTTGGCTAGTTTCTATTTGTTGGTAAAAGCATACTTGTCTTCTTTCAGTCTCAGTCCCTTTCACTGGAAAAAAAAAATTCAGAAGTTACTTAAAGGGAAAGTAGACAACTTATCATTATGGAGTAAATGGTGATTGCACCGTGTAATGGCTGTAGAACAAGGACGCCACTGGCGTTTAGATTGGTCTCCTATAAACCTCGCTTTCACAAGGCCACCGGGTACGATCTCGCGGGAAAATTAAGGCTTGGTTAACGGCACAAAGGAAGTGCGTAAACCATTGCGCATCCAAGATAGGAAGAGCGTATTGCTTTTATTAAAAAAAAAAGAAAAAGAAAAAAAGAGCATAGTGTTTTTGTTTTCTCCAGCCGCTATCGATAGCTTTCCCCACTAGCGAAAATGGCGGACGGTGGAACAACCGAAGTGACAGTGGAAACGCGACCCGGCAAGAGAAAAAGAACCCCCGTTGACGGAGGAGGCAAAGGAGGAGAACCGAGGCAAAACAAGAGTGAACCTCAGACGGGCATTCACTTGATGGAGCTAGCTAGCTCTGTTCCCCCGTTGAGACCTGTTTCCTCCTAGCCGGACGAAAGTGTTCACATGGTGAAAAAAAGGTTTGTATCGGTTACGATTAGATTAAGCGTTGGGTTGAAGTTAGGCTAAGGTTAGAGTTGGGATGAAGTTGATGTTAGCTTAAGGTTAACACTAGAACGACCGGGATTTCACTCCTACCTAAAACGACCGTGCGCGGTCAAAATGACCGCTGGTTTTTAAATTCTATATTCTGTCAAGATTAGGTTATGGTTAGGTTAGATAGGTCTTTATTTCAAACATATGAAGCAAAATGTAATTATTTTTAAACACAGCAAACAAACAAACATTACATGTTCAAAAGGAGCAGGAGGAAGTTTCTACTTATAATATCCTGCCCCCAGTCTGATGCTCAATCTATACAATCTCATTAATTAATATTTTTTTGAAACATCAGAGTATGCCTTACTCAATGACTTACCTTGTCAATGAGTAAAAAAAACAATAGTAATGACGGAAATTAAAAATGGAATAAAAAAAGAAAAATAGTGGAAAAAATCAAATTAATTTGTATGTGTTTGTGTGCGTGCGTGCATGTGTTTGTAAGCAAAGGAATCAAAGCAACAAAAATACCAAAAACCAAAAAAAACATAATAAAAGCAATAATAATGGCGTCCCATTAAACAAAGAACGGTGACAGCAATAAAATATTGGCACAAACCCTCCCCCCAACAATAGAAATAATAATAATAAGGAAAAACAATAATAGCATCCACCAAGGTATCATTGTCATGAGAGAAGCAAGGCCTCCTCCTCATCCATATACCTCTTTAAAACCATTTGTTGGTACCTTTTTAAAAAAAATGATTTAAACTTGTGCTTTCCTTGAGTTCTAAACCATTCCACAGGCTAACTCCACAGTATGAAATACACATGCTTTTGCAAGTGGTGTGAATACTTTGTTTTTTAAATTTCAATATTCCTCTTAAATTATACCCACTGTCTGAGAACATTTGTTGTATGATGCCAGGAAGTAGATTATTTCTTGTTTTGTACAACGTTTGTGCAGTCTTGTATTCTACAAGGTCCATGAACTTCATGGCCCTTGAATTTAAAAAAAGTTTGCTGGTGTGTTCCCGATATCCTACATTGTTCACTATCCTTAAAGCTCTTTTTTGCAGTACACATAGCGGTTGTAGGTTGCTTTTCTGAGTATCCCCCCATACCTCTAATCCATAATTCAAATATGGCAGTACAAGGGAACAATACAGTAAGTACATAGTTTTATGATCCAGAATGTGTCTTGTCTTTCCCAGTACTCAAATGCTCCTTGCCATTTTTGTTCTCACAAATCTTATATGAGGTTTCCAGCAGATCTTGTGGTCAAGAACCACACCCAGAAATGTATTCTCATATACTCTTTCAATGTTTATATTGTCGATCGTTATTTCTATTTTGTCTATTTTGCGATTTCCAAATAACATAAACTTGGTTTTGTTCAGATTTAAAGATAATTTGTTTCTGTCAAACCACATTTTTAACTTTTTCATTTCAGCTGTTATCAACTTCAAAAGCTCCTGTAAGTTCTCCCTAGAACATAAAATTGTTGTATCATCTGCAAATAGAATGAATTTCAATAGATTTGATACCTTACATATGTCGTTGATATACAAAATGAATAATTTAGGGCCTAATGCTGACCCCTAGGGGCACCACAAGTAATATCCATGCATTTTGATTTGTAATCACCTATCTGTACAAATTGTTGTTTGCTTTCAGCCAGTTTAGTCCCACCCCTCTGATACCGTAATTGATCATTTTATTAAGTAGTATTTCGTGGTCAATTGTATCAAAGGCTTTTTTCAAATCTATAAATACACCCACTGCATACGTCTTGTTGTCAATACAGCTAGTTATATCTTCCATCAGCTCCATTACTGCCATAGATGTTGATCTGTTTGATCGGAACCCATACTGACTGTCTGACAACAATTCGTGTTTCTCAATAAATTTATGCAGCCTTTCAGCATAGAGTTTTTCCAAAATCTTGGAAAACTGTGAAAGTAATGATACAGGCCTGTAATTGGGAAACTGATGTCTACCGCCCTCTTTATGAAGTGGGATGACTTTGGACACTTTAATTTTGTATGGAAATGTACCCGTTTTGAAAGAGAGGTTGCAGATGTAAGTTAATGGGCTTACAATACCATCAACAACTGTCTTAATTAGAGCCATATCCAATTCCCTTCCATTCCACACCCAGTTGAGATATTAATGCATATGTTAGTATGTCTGTTGGGAAACAACTGACATCAAAATTAACATTTTAACAACTATAGTAATATTTTAAAACAATTTAAACTTCAGAGAGACACTGCCAGACTTGCATAGCAAAATTGAAAAAGTGAAAATATTACCTGAAAAACAAAACGGAAAACACATATTGCTAATCTAACAAATGTAACAAGGCCTATAAAACGGGAAATATAAAAAAGAACTGAAAATAAATATTGAAAGTCGCAAACAATGACTGGAACTTAAAAACTAAAAGAACGACCATGAGCGGTTATTTTGACTGCCACGGTTTTTAAACTCTATATTCTGTCAAGACAAATACCCAATTGAGATATTAATGCATTACATATGTTAGTATGTCTATTAAGAAACTAACACCAAAATTAACATTTTAACAACTTTTAATACTATTTTTCAAACAATTTAAAATTACCTCTGTGCAGCGCCTGTAAATACTGCAACGCGTAGTCTATTTCTCTGCACTGGAGAACGTTAGAACACTAGGTTTTTTGTTTCTTTTCTAACAGAGCAATGAACTTCGCGAAGAAAATGATGCGACCAAAATGCATCATAAATAGTGACACGCGCACGATCACGTGCAAATTACGAGCGGTCAAAATGACTGCTCGAGGTCATTTAATGTAGATCTTATAACTTTTTGTGTAATTGATCTAAAACGAATTTTAAATGCAAATGCAATTTTAAGAGAATTCAGGGAGCGGCGGGTCTGTATCTTTTCTTTTCTTTTTTTTCCCACAAAGTTATTAAACTTTGAAAATCGAAAACGGTCGTAATGACCGTCTTGGTCGTTTTACTCAAGCATCCGTCCTGGAGTTGTATCGAACTCTGGCTAGGGGAAAACAGATCTCGACAGGGAAACAGAGTTCAATACAACACCAGGGACTTGAGAGGGTTTCAAACTAACATTCAGTCGGCATTCTTTCTACTAGATCAGTATGTAAAACAACCGGCCTACTTATTAATACTACCAGATGTTTTACTCTGCCTTTATCATAGCATTGGGATCGGGGTTTCGGGTTAAAATTGGGATTCTTACGGTTGTTTCTTGCGTTGGATAGTAACCAGCCTGCTAATCAACAGAAAGCGGTCCGGTTGTCTTTGCGACAGCGGCGCAAACAGTAAAAACACTTGGAAACGCTGGGGGTGGGGGTTGAAAAGTTGTCTACAGCCACTTTAAGACTGTAACGTGAAACCACCTGACATTACATTTTTAAGAATCCAATATTTCATTTTTTGAGTGTGTTTTGGACACCGTTGAACGGGTTGATGGTGAATCCAATGAATTAACTAACGTTCACTGATTCAGTTTAGCATTCCTGTTTTGGATACAACCCCCTCATTCTTCGGATTGAAAGTTTACATTACATCTATTTCAGTACTCATTGAGTTTCATGTGGGCCTTTAAAGTGTTAAAGCGTAAATAAGCACTTATCTTACAAGTGCTTATCTATAAGCCTATTCACATTTAGAAAAAGGCTATAAATGGGTGTAGCGGACAGTGTATAAAGTATTTAAGGGGTTATAGCTGTAGAGGGCAATGGTGGTGGTGTCCATGTAATATTGGATATACAGGGGTGTAGATGTAGAGGACAGTGATGGTGGTTTGGGGGTTTCTGAAGGTGGCAGTATTGTAGTAAAACACCTCGCTCCAGTTTCTCACATGTCAACCCAGGAAGTGTAGCTGGCTAACACTGGTGTGTCGCTTTTCTTCACTCCTCATATTTTATTGGTATGAAGTATGAGGCAAGTAGACTAGCGTCATATTTTATTCTCGCCTAACATTCTATACGTATAATTATTTGCCCCCATACAAGCACTGGGCTCCATGTGTGTCATCTGTGTCACATATGGGTCTTGGCGTGTTTGATGCTCCCATATGACAGTCCAGAAGGCACTGATCATAATTTGTGTTTGTGAAAGAAAGAGAAAATATAAATTTTCTCCCTAAAAGTTGGCATGTGATGCCATCTAGTTTCAGTTGAATATATCACCAGGGCAATCACTTTTACCACTCCGGGGTCATACAGATGAGTTTTCAGCTCGAAAATGTAAAAAGAAAAGGTTCACAGTTTCTAAATTACACATGGTAAATAGAGAAGAAAAAAAAGAATAACTTGTGCACACAGAGGCAGGCCTTGTTCGTAGGTGCTGGGTTATCTGTTGCCTAACAGGAACGTCACATTCGGGGTATAATTCTCTGCACCACAAGAGAGAATACACACACTGCTGTACGTGTTATTTGCCTCCCTCCAACAGAGAAGGTTGACACAGGAAAACGTCTTGCGATCCTGGCCTCCCTAAATATTTTCTTTATCTGTGAAAAATTTACTTTTTGTAGATGCATGTTTTGTTTTGGTTTTCATCAGATTGAAATGGGAGAAATAAGTGGTATGAAACTGCATGCTTTCGCAGAAGGGAGTCCAGGGTGTTCATGGGTCCATGGCTCTCCAATAGCTCTGTCCATTTCTATATGATCTTGATGATTTTATTTCTGGAGCCCAGCCAGGAGGCAGCGTCCTCCAAAAGGTAAATGCATTGTCTTGTTCTGATTTATTGCTTCCCGTGTGGGTGACTCTATGTAACTGGGGCAATCATCTCCAAATCACTGCCGTCTAACCAAAATCACAGCTCTGCCAGGTTTTTTGTTTTTTCATTTAGGAGGGAAATAATGCGTATCGGCCTATTCAGAGCCATGAACTGAATTTACCTAAATTCCCCTTGGGGATCTTGAAAAATTCACTAAATATTGATATGGTTTTGAAACATTGTACAGTCGGTTTTAAGAGGTTTCCACAGTCCCAAAGGTGATCAGTTAAAAACAGCTTAGAATTTTGATGAGGATAAAGACAAACCAATGAAACCCAGAAGCACTGGGCTGTTTTTCTGTGACGGCAGCTTTTTTTTTAATTTTTATTTTTTTACTCAGGCTGCAGACGTTCATTAACTGTCACAACTGTCATCGTCTGCCCTAAAGCATTGGTTCATTTTTTTTAACCCATTCATCATTTAAACATTGTTTGGCATCATTGAGAATCGTACAGACAAAAACTTCACTGATGGCTTCACAGTCCCAACGGGGCAATCGTTCAAGCGTACAAATACCATGATCTATATCTCCTTTTCGAAAACTGGAAGGTCACAGTGCAGTCAGACATGTCTTAAATCATTCCGCTGGGAAAAAAAATAGCCGCAAACCATGCTTCCTATCAAGTTAAAATTGTTTTGCACTTCCACAAATATCTTCTCTTTGCTACAGCCGCAGATATGTACAGGACTTGCCGAAGTTTACAGATGACCAAAAGGCACTACGTCAACCGCAAAAACAGCTACACAGCTAAACAGTTTCTCTCTGATTCAAAACGTATTCGGAATAAAAAGAGAATAAATGAAGATACCTGTGACTGCACCGGGAGCGTCCCATATTAGAGAAGGATCTTGTCATGGATCTTGAAGGCTTGAATGGATGGCCCATTGGACTGTGGTGAAGTCAAGCGAGTGGATTTATGAATGTGGCGAGTTTCTCAATACTGAAGCGATCAGTAAAGTTTCATCTGTCAGATCTTAATGAGGCTAATTAACCTTTTAATGAGGTCTTGGTTCAAAAAATGTGAACCTCTCCTTTAAGCTGTTCATCCCATTGTTTATAATGTATCCGTAATGTAAGTCACCAACGCTTTTTCTTGAATGTACACAGACTACAAATTGCACTCTCCGGCAGTTAGGGATGAGCCTAGTGTTAAGAGGAGGACCTAGTGAGCCAATGACTATTGCAATGCCCAGCAATATGGAGTAATTGCCTATTCTCTCTGTTGTTTATTAGCTATACCAACAGCATACCAAGGGAGTTTCAGTGCAGTGAGGTCCAATTAGATTTGAAGGACATAAACAAGTCTGAGAATTCCTCTTTTATGGTTCTCTGATCGATGGTTACCTGACTTCCAAAAAACAACAATGACATAAAAGCCTTATCGACTCTCCATTCTGTGCACAAATGACCAACAAGCGGGTTATCAGCAGCTCTCCTCCGCTGAGGATGCCATCATCTTCGGATAATCATGAGGGGGGAGATTTAAGCTGGTCGCTAACAAGCTTATGAAGCAGACTTTTGACCTCAATTCAACCTTCCACTCACTAAGACTTGAGAATTTAATTCAGTTTACCTACAGGGCTCCTGTGATAAACTGAGATTAACTACAAAGAACTAAAGTAATTCTTTTTTATATATTTTATATTTTGTGCATATATTGCATCTTGTTAATTTGGTGGTCAGGCTGTGATCAGCCTCATGATGACCACTGATGCTTTTCCTTCCCAATCTTTACCTGATATATATACTATCACTCACAGCAGAAACGTGTTACATAAGCTCTCAAACATTTCATGCATAATATAAAATATACTGAAACTGTTTGTACTGTTGTTATGGGTGATATTCTTTTCTAAAATGAAAGTATTTTCAGTTTGCTTCTCTTTCTACCCTTGAATCCATCATTGTTTTGGCTCCTCCGTTATCGTAGAGGTCAGACTGAGGTGGCTGTCATCAGCTATGCGTGTCACTCCTGGTCTCCACCCAGTGCGTAGGTGCAGATGGGATGGAAGCCTTAGAGGCCCAGCTGCAGCACCAGATATGCTTCTTATCTTTAATACCCAATTATAGCAAAAACAAAACAATGTTGTTTATACGCTGAGCCCACAGGGGAGAAGTCTTGATGAGGGATGAAATTCATCACACCCTCTCCTCTAGCTCCCACACTTTTCTCAGGCCAACATGCATTTAACGCCATGGCTACACCCTAATAAGATGTATCGTGTGTGTTTTGGTAGCGGGGTTGGTTGGTGGTGGTGGTGGTGGGGTTTAGTGACGATGAAGGCATGTCCCAACACATTGGAACTGAGGAATGGATGGAGAGTGATGAAATGAAATGTATTCAAACTGTGAATTGTAGATGAGACGCCGGTGGGCAAAATTGTTTTCAGAAACAGATGAGACTCAATTCTGCTCAGCCTTTAGGAACAATGGTGATGTATTCAGCAGCTAACCTGATGATCAGTTTTCATCCTCGACCTCTTATAAACACTAAAAAAAAATCGACAGGAGATTGGAGATGGAGTTCATGTTATGCTTAGTCACATTTTAGGCCTACAGTCATTCAATGATGGGAGGAGATGATGGCTTCCAATGACAGAAGGGCATATGCTATTTTGCAGATTTGCTCAGTGAATGATGTACACAAATGGAATTTATCTAACCGCTACTCATTAGTAACTTCTTGTACTACTAGTAGTAGTAGTATCATTGAAAATAGATAACAGACTCATTGAATTTTTTTGTTCATTTTTTTTTTTTTTGTGGATTTTTTCCCCCTTTTTCTCCTCAATTGTACTTGGCCAATTATCCTATTTTCCCAGCCATCCTGGTCGCTGCTCCATCCCCTCTGCTGAGCTGGGGAGGGCTGCAGACTGCCACATGCATCCTCCAATACATGTGGAATCTCCAGCCGCTTGTTTTCACCTGACAGTGAAGAGTTTCACCAGGGGTACATAGCACGTGGGAGGATCACGCTATTCCCCCCAGTTCCCCTTCCCCCCTGACCAGGCGCCCCGACTGACCAGAGGAGGCGCTAGGGCCGTGACCAGGACACATACCCACATCCGGCTTCCCACCCACAGACACGGCCAATTGTGTCTGTAGGGATGCCTGACCAAGATGGTGGTAACACGGGGATTCTTTCATTTGTCTTTTATCTGCACTTCCTTTACCTCTCTTCAACTCTGGTGTCTAGAAATTTAAAAAAAAAAAAGTTGTTTTTTTTTTGTTTAAATGAATGATATTTTTCTCTTCCTGACAATTACAAATAATTCTCAAGTTTCATCAGCCTGTACTTGCAGGTGTACACTAACAGAAATGTCCAGTGAATGGGAGCGAGATCGAGAGAAGACGAGTGATCTACCACCAAACTGGAACTAGTCAATTGCATATCGGCTGTCAGTCAAACCAAACTGCCTCCCCCTCGCAAAATCCTGCCTGCCCGCCCTGTTTCATTCAGATATATGTGAAACCTTGGAAGTTTGCAGTCCTCTAAATGTCATTTCATGAGACCTTTCAATACCTCAAGCTAACACTAGAAATCCAGGTTTGTCCTATGCTGTCAACAAGTACAGTATCATAAATGTTGGCCACCTTTACAGCCCGGAAATAGATGTAAGACTTTTTTTGTGTGGGCAACAAACAAAATGACAGTGCTAGATAAGAGATGGGCCTTTATGTTCTATGAATGATTTACTATATTGCATGTCTCGATCTGACCACTTCTACTATTAATGCCTGGATGCTCTCCGACTCGAGGGGTCCATTTTGAATCATCATGCAAGCTCTTACATAGGTTATATTTAGCTGAGATACAACATTTCATTGTTGAGGAAGTCATTGGATCTAGTGCATGCCAACAAATTTGTGAATCAGACTTGTTATCCTCTTAATGTGCCCTGCCATCGTGAGGGGCAGATCCAGATTTTATGCAGTTCTTCAACAGGCTCTCAATATTTTACAAATTCATTCTAGCCACTAAAGCCTTTAAACCTCTCCAGAACAAGCTATTTCCCTCTTCTTGAAGAGATCCCCCAACCTCTCCACCACCATCAATATTTAGTGTCCCTGCATGACTTTGGACATGCATAAATCTACTCTGGCTCTTAAATCATTCACCAAAAAACTGGGGGCATTTTTGAGTTTGAGACTATCATATGAAGGCCGAAACAGACACTTTCAGAAGGTTGCTCCATAATTTATCTCTGTTGTGGGTTTAATGCATCATGTCCCAGGGGTTTGGACAAATGGATTCTGAGGGACAAGTGTAGCGAGACGGATGTCTACTTTGACACAGTGCAGTCCAGATTGAGGTTTGATGTGAAGCCACCTTGTTCTGTCACAGATCTGTGGCAACACACATGCAATGATGAACAGCATATTCAGAATGATCTCTATGATGTTTTCTCAACACTGGGTGGGGGAAGAAATCCTTTTTACAGTGGGGGAAGCAGATGCTGCATAGTAATTGCCTTATAGTGAGATAATGAAGGTGTTTTGTTAACATGCTGTTTGCAAAGTGAATCTCAGGTACGTGGTCGTGGTATGAATGATACCTCACTAGGTGGAAAAATTAAACTTAAATTTTTAACTTGGGTAAAAAATTTTACCCAAGTGACAAAATATGGGCTTGCAATGAATAATTAAGTCTGCTGTTTGTGAATTTTTTTTTTTTTTACCATCAAGCTGAAAAGCATGTTTTTCATCACATGTGTTGTGTCGTCTGTTAAAGACATCTGTCAGACAAACAAGCCTATTTGAGTATTCCCCTGGCTTTGCAAATTTCTGCTTGTTGGTTACAGGTGCAGCCATCTAATAAGCCCACATTTATTATTATGTTGCAGGAAAGTGCACTGACATACTGTATAACATAGCAGTAAAAATAATTGCCTCTTTCCATCAACCTTTTGAAACCGTCATCTGTTTTACTAAAACACAACACATTCCATGCAATGGATGCTTTTATACAAAGTGCCTCATAGTAAGGCTACCATAAGTGCATGCATTTTTTAACACAGGAACTTCCACTGGGAATGCAACCCCATTCCCAGAAATATTCATTGAATTTTCTGGCCATTGAGCTACAGGCTAATTCTTTTTGTCAACAACTTTGTTTTCTTGTACTTTGCTAGTGGCAACACCTTTCTCTTCATTTGAGAACAATCAATTCTTGGAATGAAATAATGCCCTGCAAAGCGAGCATTTGGGTTCTTCTGTTGATACACTGTGTACATGCAACTTTCAATTTTTCATCTTTCCCCATCATAGATGAACCACACAAGATGAAAGGCGCCTTCGTGGCTGTTTGCATTATTAAGTTGTTCTTTTGTATGACTCTCTGCCCCCCCCCCCCCAGTAATTTCCAGCCTCAGAAGAAAACAAAAACAAAAACAAGAGGTATCAGTGCCAGACAGAGCAATATAACCACAATTTGTTCTTGGGGCAATACCAAAAGAGACTTTTATCCACAGCCACATGACGAAAGACCTATTTTTTTCCAGGTGTCCTCCATAAAGTGATCTGGTTTGCTGGTCAGGAAATGAAAGAGCCCAATCATATCCAGCCGTTTCCATGGAAACCCAAAGCTAATGTTGAAATACTCATCTCCACTCTGGCAGACAGACAACAGTAGAGTACATATTCAGGCCTCGTGCTGAGAGCATCCACAAGATCTCATCCCATAACGGGAATTTTCTTCAGTCAGCCAGGGAAAACGGAAAGCAAGGGAAGCAAAATAACAAGGCGAAGAGAAAACAAATCGGGCGGGATGGCACCTTTGCCAAGACTTTTGCAAAGACAGAGAGGCCCTCCAGTCTCCCATCTTGGGCTCTGGAGATTATTTGTGTTATTGTGTGGCATGAGCCACTATGCCAGATGGCTGTCCATGACACGAACCCCACCCATGCTTGTCAAAATGCCACCACATCGGCTGGTGCAGGGCAAGCCAAATCCCTCTCAGGGGAGATGCCAGTTTGCAACCATTCAGCTCCAATTACAAAATCTCCGATAGCACCCGGGGATTTGAAGCCATCCAAATATGGTGATTACTCTGCATTTCCTGGCGGGGCAAGGCTGAGAGCTGAGCTCTTCATTGATATGCACGGATATGATATGCACTGTTTACTGTCTGTGTGTCCATCTGTTGGTATGCAGAACAGAGGCAACTTGATTTTTCTTTGGAGGCCACACTTGATACATGTCTAACAGTAATTATCCAAAAAAACTGCTGCAGTTTCACAGACTTGACAGAGTGATAAATAGTCAAATGAGGAAATTAATAAGAAGCCAGTGGGGAGTAGAATCAAACAAATGGGTCACTTTAGCACAATACTGAAATAATTTTTAAATCGATCATACCCATTTCTTTGATACAGATACTGGTGGATTACAGATCTTGGTGAACATATTTCACCAGTATCTGTAGCACTGCACTATATTTGGAGGCCGGATCTGTAAAAAAGCATGTTTCACAACATAAAACTCAACTCTGAATCTCCCTGTTCCATTTTTTGCACATGTCACCAAGCCACAGCCACAGAGTTATGGTCTGTTAGTGTCACAGTGATGAGTCATTTTATGAAGAGCATAGGGAAGATTTCAGTCCAAGACATTAAATCTTCTTCTGATTATAATTGTGGGAGACCACAGAGACTTATTACAACATGGATGGGTGATAATTTGCCCTCACCACAAAGCTAGAGATGGGAAGTCTATCTGTTTTCTGATAAAATGTTTTTATTGTGCTCTGAAAAGGTCATCATTCAAATGTTCTTGTCAGACTAAAACCTGTAAAGACCCATCACAATTTGTAGAACCAGGCATTCCTGTACGTGTCTCTTCACCGCTTCAATAATTGGAGCCATTAGTGGTTCCTTGTGGCAATTTGGTAGTGTTATGTCGAGCTGAGGGTGGCACGGTGGCGCAGTGGTTAGTGCGGTTGCCTCACAGCAAGAAGGTCCTGGGTTTGAACCCTGGGGTTGTCCAACCTTGGGGGTCATCCCAGGTCTTCCTCTGTGTGGAGTTTGCATGTTCTCCCTGTGTCTGCGTGGGTTTCCTCCGGGTGCTCCGGTTTCCTCCCACAGTCCAAAGACACGTACGTCAGGTGAATCGGTGTTACTAAATTGTCCCTAGGTGTGTGTGTGTGTGTGTGTGTGTGTGTGTGTGTGTGTGTGTGTGTGTGTGTGTGTGTGTGTGTGTGTGTGTGTGTGTGTGTGTGTGTGTGTTGGCATTGGCCCTGTGATGAACTTAGTGGCCTGTTCAGGGTGTCTCCCTGCCTGCTGCCCAATAACTGCTGGGACAGGCTCCAGCATCCCATGACCCGAATTTGGATAAGCAGCTTGGATAATGGATGGATGGATGTAGAACCGAATGCCTGTGTCAAACCACCCGTCTTGGTTTTTATAGAGTTTTCCTCGAATTCTGACAGTAATTTACTGTTACTTTCACCACATGTCAGTGGAGCATTTCAAGTATGTGGGTTTGCCAGTGATGATCCAGATTCACATGAGATCTTTGTGCACGTTTTTGGGACACCACCATTCCTCCTAAGATAACAGTGTTATTACATTGTAATAATATCATCGGGGCATCCAGGCAGCTTAGCGGTCTAGTCCGTTGCCTACCAACATGGGGTTCGCCAATTCGAATCCCCATGTTACCTCGGGCTTGGTCGGGCATCCCTACACACACAGTTGGCCGTGTCTGTGGGTGGGAAGCCGGATGTGGGTATGTGTCCTGGTTGCTGCACTAGTGCCTCCTCTGGTTGGTCGGGGTGCCTGTTCGGGGGGGGGGGACTGGGGGGAATAGTGGGATCCTCCAATGTGCTATGTCCTTCTGGTGAAACTGTCAGGTGAAAAGAAGCGGCTGGCGACTCCACATGTATCGGAGGAGGCATATGGTAGTCTGCAGCCCTCCCCGGATCAGCAGAGGGGGTGAAGCAGCGACCGGGATGACTCAGAAAATAGGGGGGGGGGGAGCAAAAAAAAAAGGTCATCATTAAGTGCTCTGTACCTGCTTGGTGTCAACAACAACAAGCTGTAGTAGCTGCCAGCATCACCTAACAATACACAAGTACCGACCTTATATTCTTACCAGGAGGTCCAGCAATGCAGTTAAACTATTGCGTTTCAAGCTTCAAACACAAGTTTCAAACTCAACCTCCGTGTCAAAAAGTAAAAGAAAATACAGCATAAAAGCTAAATTTAATACATAAGGTAATATATCTTTCACACCTTGTTCAATCATTCTTTATCAATATTTGCTATGGGTGATGTAATTTTGCTGAATCCAAACATTTAGCTGCCGTCCAACATAGTGAGACAGCATACAGTGACTGAACAGCTTGAGGTTTTTTCAGTTTTATAGAGCGCTTTGTTCTTGCAAAAAAAAAAGGAGCAGGACAACGTTTTACAAAGCAGTAGCTTCTCACCCACCTTGTGGACAAACGCATTGCCTTTCATATATAAAAAGCCAATGGCCATTTGCAGAAAGTGAAATAGTGCCAACACAGCCTAAAGAGCTAT
Organism: Lampris incognitus; assembly: GCF_029633865.1. NCBI lineage: Eukaryota > Metazoa > Chordata > Actinopteri > Lampriformes > Lampridae > Lampris > Lampris incognitus. The sequence continues at coordinate 132,339,716 of NC_079211.1, read as the reverse complement.
CGAAACCCATTAAGAGCCCTTCTTCTTACGGTTCATAGCAGAAAGGTTCACAGCACAATACGCTGAAGCGGTCATCACAACAATAGCTACTGCATTTTTAATGTGATGACTTTCATATATAATAGGTTGGAATTACATCTTCAGGGATGTCCCAACAAATTCAGAAGCTTATTTTCATCGTCACCATCACAAAGTAAAGCTAGCAAGGCATGCCTGGCAAAAAGAATTAAAAGTCATTAAGTGTCTAAAAAAAGTCGGGTGCAATCAGAGTAATTCACTTAGTAGATTTAAAATAATCCCACTGGAGAGTTTAGGCTGATAGCGTAAGGATGTTTTGTATGACCACTAGCTGTATGCTGCAACTCTGGAAGTCTCTATTGGACTGTACTTTCTCACTCCGCTGCCTCCCTTCATTTCATTTCTGTTCTGCTCAGCTCAGCTCTGTGACATCCATGTCCAAGTGGGTGTTTTGCAGCTCTTCCGTTGACAGACAGTGTAATGATGCCCTACAGTAGAGTCCCCACTGGGTCTTAAAGCTGCCATACGCCTTGCTCCTCAGACTGCCAAGGCACACCGATAAGCTGTCCTTTTATATGCCCTCTCTTCTCACCTGTCTCTTCGTGTGTGTGTGTGTGTGTGTGTGTGTGTGTGTGTGTGTGTGTGTGTGGGTCTGTGTGTGTGGGTCTGTCTGTCTGTCTCTGTCTCTATCTGTGGGATTGTATGTGTGTGTGATCGCATACTTGTGTATGTGTGTTTGTGAGTGCCTACACATACCCTGTGTGTGTACCTGTGCGTGGGCGTTTGTTTTCCTCATCAGGCTTGGCTAAGCCCATGGGACTGGTGGAGGGGCCAGGCGGCCTGGGCCAGGGAGGCGCTGCTGCCACTCTGGGGGAGGACAGTCGGGATGCCGAGGGGAAGTATGAGGAGTACGGCTACAATGCTCAGCTCAGTGACCGCATCTCCCTGGACAGGAGCATCCCAGACTACAGGCCCAAAAAGTAGGTCCACCTTGCCCACCTCCATTTCCTCTCACTCCTCCATGCACCTGTCATAAATTCTTCTTTTCTCTTTCCTGCCTGCTCTGGTTCCCTCAGCAGGGTGGTCATGTGTTCAGAGAGACAATCAGTTGCAGGTTTATCTGAAAGGGAACCAATCACAATTTTCAACATTATCTCCCATGTATATTTTTTAGGGACAACACTCTGTGAAGCACTCGTATAGTCTCACCAGCCAGGAGAGTAATGGTAATGGGTTCAGCCAGAGGTGTACTGAGCCCATTACCCAAGTCAGATAATGAGAGAAACAGGCAGGTTTTTCTGTTTTGAAGAAACAAATCGCTACTTTGGTGGGCAGGCCTACTAGTGATGGTGTTCTTTCAAACAAGCATGCAGTCGCACATTCTTTGTTGAACCTGAACTCATGTTGGTTAATTTGGAGAAATGAGCAATGGAGGAGTCTCCAGGCAAAACTCCATCAGAAAATGTTGACGTTTGTGGGTTTTGATGATAGATAGATAGACAGACAGACAGACAGACAGACAGACAGACAGACAGACAGATAGATAGATAGATAGATAGATAGATAGATAGATAGATAGATAGATAGATAGATAGATAGATAGATAGATAGATAGATAGATAGATAGATAGATAGATAGATAGATAGATAGATAGATAGATAGATAGATAGATGGATGGATGGATGGATGTACTTTATTGTCCACAAGGGAAATTCATTTTGCTCAGGTCAGTACATCCAGACAACACAATAGGTAAAATAAGTAAATACCACCACAATAAGAGCAGAAAAGATTTTTAAAAGAAAATAAATGCTTTAGTACTCAGTCTGAGTGAATGTGTGTGTGTGTGTGTGTGTGTGTGTGTGTGTGTGTGTGTGTGTGTGCGCGCACGTGCATGTGGGGTGTTAGCACAGCAGGTCTAGTTCTTCCAGGCGGCGGGGGCAAGGGGGTTCCGGGGGGCTGTGCTTCTTAAGGAGCCTAATAGCAGAGGGGATGAAACTGATCCTGCCGCTGTTTGTTTGGAATACGGGGGCAACATAGTATCTCCCACCAGAGGGCATGATCTGAAAGCAGGTGCTGAGGACAAGAGCAACAAGCACAACCCGTTTAATGGCATTGTAAAAGAGCAATATGATGTAGATTTAGAAGATACACCCAGGCCCATTAGAGCTAGCAATGTGATATTTGCAAAGCTTACTCCCTACAAACGAGAGGCCATATCTGCAAAACCAGGCTTTTACCATGGGCAGTTGGCAAACAGGCAAGGGCACTAAAATTAAGTGTTTAATACATATTCTTTGCAAATATTTGAGATTGCTGACAGAGTGGGACAAACATGCCTTGAAGAGAGCACAATCTCGTTTTTTTTCTTTCTTTTTTTTATCGTGGCTATCCAAGGGCGGGATATGTCCAGCCAGATTTAGAGATTTGGTCAGCACCAGTCAGAAAACTAAATGAGTTTCTCACATCTGTTCGGCCAGACTTAAAGCCATAATACGGAGCAGTCCCCCTGTATGTTGTCAAAACGCCAACAAAATCGTGCAGAAAGTGTCCACCAGTGATACCACTGGCAAACAATGTGTGAATGTGAAAATTACATCCCTAACTTCCTGGTTTGCTGCTTACCATGAAAACAGGCTACACTGTATAAGAAAATGCTGTTGTGTTGAATGCCAGTGAATGCCTTACAAAGAAGTCAATTCTGCACAAAGTTGGCAGCGTTTCAGAGACACACGGGAGACTGCTCAGTATTTTGGCTGCTAACAGTGTTTATCCCTAAAACATATATACAGAGAGATAAAGTTGAAAACCGTGATCGTTTCCCTTGAAGTATCTTCAAGAAAGCCACCAGAAACCGTACTTGCTGCGGCGCCGCCTCACTTGAAACGTGAAGAAATGCATATCCTGTTGTACATGTGTGCATTTCAGACAAATTCACTAACAATCGCACCGTGTGCAATATGGTTATTTGAGAGCTCAGCACAAAAGAAAAAAAGAAACATCTTATCTTCTTAACCACACCTCTTTTTTGCTACCTCTTTGATACTTTTAATCTCTCTCATCTTTCTCATCGGCTTACTCCTCTGGCTCCTCACTCCTTTTTTTCCCCCCAGTCAGTCCAATTCAGGCTGTGTGGCCACAAGGCGTGTCTGTGCACTGCCTTGGCCAGGGGGCGTCACTCGAAAAGGAAATTGTTTTAGACACATGTAATCCTGACATGAAAGGGCATCGTCCCACACTGCCAAGATGATGATGATGACAGTCACAGAGCTAATTCATAATGTAATAAAAAGCAATTTGCAGTAGTTTTTTTCTCCAAGAGAGTCACAGAGGACACCCAGCAAGCAATCTTAATGTTTTTGTTTTTCGGGGGGGGGGGGTTTGGGGTAAATTTTAGACTTAGACCGTAGAGTTACATCTGTGATACAGGGACTGCAGCAGGAGGTGGGGAGGGAAGGGCTGGGGGGTAATCAGGGCTGCCAGTGGCGTTTGTATCACACAGTGTCAGAGAACAATGCCGACAGGCGGAGACGTCGAGAGGAAATCTGACGGCCGAGAGAGGGCTCCATGGGCTTTAGCCGGGATAACAATTAATTTCATCCAGATCTCTTTGTTCCTCGCTCCTTTTCATGGCTGGAGAAGAGAAATTAGACAAGAGCGGAATGAGGAGGAGGAGGGTGAGTAAAAAGGAGCTTGCTAATTAATAACGTCGGCTGAGAGTGCTTCTGGAATGGAGGGGTTTTGGGAAATGACTTTTTTTAATTGACTGATTCAACAGGAAATGGGATGTTCTTTAAAAGAGAAGCAAGCACTGGAGGTTTGCGAAAGTGCGTTTTTCTGGGTTGTAAACGGTGCCTGCATTGCAGTGCTGTTTTTGTGGTATTCGTTTCGCACCAGCTTCATAGGGTTAGGATTGAATATTTCAAATGTCTTTCCCTGTGGATGTTATTAACTATCTACCGAATGGTTGATGCGCCCATAAATGAGAATATACCAGGGTTATTGTAGCATGGATACAAACCATTTCAAACAAGGAAATCCTCAACAAGACAATAGGCGTACATACTGTATGATAAAGATTCAGCACATTTGTTATGTGCTTAACACATCGCAAGCACACCTTTGTCTTAGTATCTAGTATCTATAAGATTACAAGTACCATGAAGAGCAAAGGAAACCATCTTTACTGGGCAAAACAATTGCTCACAGGTGTCTGGGTAGTGTAGCAGTCTATTCCGTTGCCTACCAACGCGGGGATCTCCGGTTCAAATCCCCGTGTTACCTCCGCCTTGGTTGGGCGTCCCTACAGACACAATTGGCCATGTCTGCAGGTGGGAAGCTGGATGTGGGTATGTGTCCTGGTCGCTGCACTAGTGCCTCCTCTGGTCAGTTGCGGCGCCTGTTCAGGGGGGAGGGGGAACTGGGGGGAATAGCGTGATCCTCCCATGTGCCATGTCCTCCTGATGAAACTCCTAGCTGTCAGGTGAAAAGAAGCAGCTGGCGACTCCACGTGTATCGGAGGAGGTATGTGGTAGTCTGAGGCCCTCCCCGGATCGGCAGAGTGGGTGGAGCAGTGACTGGGATGGCTCGGAAGAGTGGGGTAATTGGCCGGATACAATTGGGGGAAAAGGGGGAAAATCCCCCAAAAAAACAAAAACAAAACAATTGCTGACAGCAAAAGTTGGTTGTTGCTAAAATCCAAATATTATTTGCAAATCGAGTTGTTAATGGTAGTGGGTAACAGCTGCTGTTTTCAGGACTCTAGCCAGGAGTCTTGTACGGAATTGCTGCAGCTTTCTGTCTCATGCATCAAGAAAGACAGTCCCATTTTTCAGCATTGAGATTCTGTTTCTGTTAGTCTGCACTGTGGCCATCGGGTGTTTGACGCGTGGTGGAAATACGTGCAGGTACTATGCACCTAATGAGATTTTAATTGAACAGTTATTTAGCACAGAGGCCTGCGATGACTGCAGGGAAGCAAACCCCATGAAACATGAATTGTAGCTCAATACATATCTCTCCCTCTCGCTATCTCACACACACACACACACACACACACACACACACACACACACACTCACACTCACACTCACACTCTCTCTCTGTCACTGTCTCCTTCTATCGCCCTGCCTCCCTGAGAAAAAGATTAATTCAGATTAATCACAGTCACTACTGGGCTCTCAGTTCAATTCAGATTTGCAAACACTTATTCTGATGGGGGGAGAAAAAACAAAAACCTGTAATCCCTGTTCAGTGGCCACTGTTCTGTGCTTTTGCATTGCTGGTCACCTTTAGCTGAGACATCCCGACAGAAAAACCCAGAATATTAAGTGGACTCTGTTTTATCGTGACTCAGCATTCACAACATAACGTTCTCATAGGTACAATAACAGCCCATTGGCATCTGGTGCGATAAACAGATAACAGTGGACACGGCAGTGACTTTGCAGAGGACAAAAATTGTCTCAGAATCAAATGAAAGGGAAGGGACATTCATAAATCTTGCGGTGGTGTTGATATAAAAAAAAAGGCAATTAAGCACATCCATGTCCTTTTCGTCTTCTACTGCTGTCCCATCTTTTCACCCAGGAGCATGCCTGTTGCACTTACTGTAATCTCCACGCCACCTCTTGGCCAGCGGCAGGATTTTGTGTTAGTTTATCTTTCAGGAGGGTGATAAACGGAGAGGAGCATGTGGAAGGCCAGAGAAACAGGAGCAGCTTCATCTCCTATGGCCTCTGATGCCGCTGAATAAGATCACAAGGTCTTGTTCCCCTCCATTTGTGAGCAAAAGCTTTCACTGCAAATTGTTGCTCTTTCCGATGCTGGAGTTTATCTTTTGGATAGAGGACAGAGAAATGACTAGCCAAACGATAATCTATCTGGGAAGAGTGCTCCCTGATTGGAAAGTTGCTTCGGCGTTTCTTGCATCGTGTAGGTTACAGGAGGTTAATGTGAAATTTCACACCGAATAAGAGCAGCCAGAGGGGGGATAAGGCAGACGGAGTGGCTGGGACCGGGCAGGCCGGCAAAAGGAGGAGTTGGGGAAGTGTGATGGGAATAAGTCTTAATCTGGCGTTCTGTTTCTGTCAAAGCTCGTTCCAGGTCAAATTATGAGCGCTGGCCACTCAGCTCGGTCCCATTACAAAAAGATGAGTCGATCGCTCATCCTGTTACGGTCTTACAAGGCTCTCCCCGCTCTTGCAGACAGGTACAAATTTAAGGTTGAGCGATGCCCCAAATTGGATCCAGTAACTAGGGCAATGGAACTACAATATCACTTTACGTTCTGAACATTGAAATCCAGCCACAGACCACAGCTCAACTAGAAGGGATGAGGGGTTCTCGCCCCCCTACCCTCTCCCGAGTCTCACATGATATTACTACGGTAATATGAGATGCAGGTTCTTCATGAGACATACACAGCTGAGCAGGAATGAGCCATAAATCACTTTGCTTTGCGACATCATTTCATTGGCTGTGTCTCTGCAAAGAAAAGCCACAGTGCAAAAAAAAAAAAATCCCTCACTCAAACTCGCCGTCAGATTTGTCATCATATTTATAGAGCTGGCAAGGCTGATTGAGAGAAGCAATACAAAAAAAAAGACAAAAAAACACACATAAGAAGGAACAAAAGAAAGTTGCTGAGAGAGTGCAGGATTGTGCCGGGAGGAACCAAAATGATATAGTGAAAGCACTATCAATCAAAACACCTGTGCATTTACTCTTGCAAAAACAGAGAGGGGGCACAGCCTGAAGAAAGTGTAGATAGATGTACGCAGTGTAGTTCATCAGAAACCGGCTCCGTGGTTAAGCCTCCTCTCCTCTGCGGTCACATGGAAACGGGCTGCAGCTACGGATGTAGTTGATCATTTCCCTGACTGGTACTAACTTTCTACAGTTAAACTGAATGAATGCAGCATAACTTGTTTGGCCTCTGCCTGACGTTGGTAGGGAAGTTAGAACGGGTGACGCCGTAGCATTAGCTTGAATCCCTTGTTCAATATTAAAAACGACCAACTATGACAGGCTCAAAGGACAAGGCCGCGTTGACAACACAACTGGCGTAGTGTACAAATACTCCTGAAAAAGTCCTTAAAAATGATTAAGCATGGCAAAGCAGTGCTAGGGGAAAGACGTTTGGTTAAAATAAGTGGCTGAAAGATAGGTAGAAATGTGAAATCACTGCAGTGACCCCATTTACTGTATTGCATTGTTTGGTTGTGCATTTTATTGCAACAAGTATCTATGCAGTTGATTTCCCAGAGGATTAGAAGATGCCATCTGTTATTTCGCCCAGTATAATTGCCAGTTTCTCTAATGCCACTTCTCATTTTGGGAAGGTGAGAATGTGCTAGTATAGGCACACACACACACACACACACACACACACACACACACACACACAGCCCTGTGCTCATAGTAACACTCATGGCTGTGAGATATACTGTATGACTCGAATGGGTGGAGAGAGGAGGATGTTACGTTAGCAACATGCTGGGATCCATCTGCTGTTTGGATGTCCCTGCCGGCAGAAGCCCACACTGTCTTTCACTTTGGATGCTGGATACTGCTGACTGAAGCTGACATCACAGTCAACCAGGGTACTATCAGATGGCTCACAGAAAGGGAAGCAAACTTTATCTGTCCCCGAATGAGCTACTGTAGTTCAGTGAAATGATGTATTTGAACAACTCCCATTCTTACAAAAGTTCCCATCCACCCTTCTTGTCTTTGCCTCATCCTCTGTCTCCTTCTATAGCCATTTCATTATTTATGATAGTAGCAGAGTGTGTGTGTGTGTGTGTGTGTGTGTGTGTGTGTGTGTGTGTGTGTGTGTGTGTGTGTGTCTGATAAAGTTTGGTGGCATATACCAAAGCAAGTCAATATCATATTTAATTAAAAGTTCTAGTCTGGATGGTATTTTACTTGGAGGCTGAAGCATTACACTTGCCCTTTGCAGTTCATTTTCACCACCGGCATGCCTGATGGGGAAGTTTGAGAGCTTGGCGGGTTTAGCTGTAAGTAAAAATACAGCATAGTTACTACTTTGAATCAACTTGATAATAATACACAGGGCAACATTACAATCAACAGTTTTAATTCTCGCACAGTATCCCTGCATTTTCCCTGAACACTGGACAAAGGCCTTTACACATGGGGACGTGATGACACAAAAGTGCAAAATACTCGCCTGCGAATATTTCACATCAAAACTAAAGGTCAGCAGTGATATGAATTGCGACAGAATTTGCCTGTAAGTCCGTTAAAACAAAAACAAAAAACATTGCATCCAACTGCATAAATCATGATAGTCTCACTTCGCCGTGAGACTTGAGAACAAATCTGATTTGACGAGGAACAAAACTTCTCGAGATGAATCTACAGCCAAATCTTTTCTAACCAGCTGACCACAAAAAAGAGCAACTTATTGCGCGACTATACACTGTCAGACTACGGTCACACATGCGCAATTTTTTTTAATTCATTTTTTATTCAGAACATATAGAACAAACGTATAGTGACAGACTCAATGTTGTATCAATCAAGTAAAGTCTCCTGTCCAAAATACAATCACACCTCCTATGACAGAATGGTTTCTATTTATGCATAGGGCGTGTCTAGCCATCAAATTATTTTTGATGGTTAGACACGCGTGAAATTTAACACTGGTGAATGTTCACCTTCCGTTCACTTCCATTCTACGCGAGCGAAGGGGTGAATTAAACATTCACTACCGGTGGCCAAAGAAATTTGTGTCTTCGCTTCGCGTGGAGTTTAACTTTGGGGTTTTTGTTCTCTGAACTGTGAAAGATGGAAAACATGATTTGGCAATTAACACAATTATTATTCTTGGAAAGTGCTTTTTACATAAGAACAGATTCCTGAAAACGCAACTTAACTTTTGCATATTTCATAGGGAACTGTGCCATTATGTGTCATCGCTGAGGTTAATAGAGAACAAGAATGCTATGGAGCTCTAACTTGATAGAACAACTTGAACTAGCAGAGAACCCCTAGGACTCGCCTCCCTTTCATTTATGTACTTAATTTTGTTTTTTTTTGGGGGGGGGGTTTCTTCCCAATTTTATCTGGCCAATTACCCCACTCTTCCGAGCCGTCCCGGTCATTGCTCCACCTCCTCTGCCGACCCAGGGAGGGCTGCAGACTACCACATGCCTCCTCCGATACATGTGGAGTCGCCAGCCGCTTCTTTTCACCTGACAGTGAGGAGTTTCACCAGGGGGACATAGCGCGTGGGAGGATCACGCTTTTCCCCCCAGTCCCCCCCCCCGAACAGGCACCCCGACCGACCAGAGGAGGCGCTAGTGCAGCGACCAGGACACATACCCACATCCGGCTTCCCACCCGCAGACACGGCCAATTGTGTCTGTAGGGACGCCCGACCAAGGCGGAGGTAACACGGGGATTCGAACCGCCGATCCCTGTGTTGGTAGGCAACGGAATAGAATTTTATTTATTGCATTTTTTTGTGCTCCCCCCCCCCTTTTTATGTGTTTGTTGTATGTGTAAACTACTAATAAGATACATTAACCAGTCGGTATTGTACGACATCGTCCGTCAAAACTACAAACTGCCCCTCAATTCATATTTCACAGCATACAAATATAACTTGTACACCAATGTTCCTCCCCTGTATTTGTCCATAAAACCACAATAACATGTACAAGTGATACAATTAAGTGTAAACGTTTATTTGTCTTTTTTTAACGTTTATTTATTTTTCTCTGGACCTCGGTGTACATTTTCCCGTCACAAAACCAACAACCGCTCAAACTGACTACAAACCAGCAAGCTTATTTCCGTGTGCGTCACATCCTGCATTGCCCACATCCAGCATGACAGAATACGAATTTCGCCTCAGGCTGTTGATATGTGCGTGTATGCGTAGGAGCCGTGCTTTCCTTTCGTATTCAACAACATCTACACTCACCGGCCACTTTATTAGGCACACCTGTTCAACTGCTCGTTAACGCAAATTTCTAATCAGCCAATCACATGGCAGCAACTCAATGCATTTAGGCATGTAGACATGGTCAAGACGATCTGCTGCAGTTCAAACCGAGCATCAGAATGGGGAAGAAAGGTGATTGAAGTGACTTTGAACGTGGCATGGTTGTTGGTGCCAGACGGGCTGGTCTGAGTATTTCAGAAACTGCTGATCTACTGGGATTTTCACGCACAACCATCTCTAGGGTTTACAGAGAATGGTCCTGTTGAGAAATCACCTTCGTGGTCCTCGTCCCCGGGTCCGTTGATGTGAAGAAAACAGCCACCACGTCTTAGGAGATTAAAATAATTTTATTGAGTACAGATCTGGAGACACACTGCCAATCCGTCGTGTGTGTCTGACTTCTTTGTGTGCCCTGGTGGGTTATATAGACCCCCCTGCTTCTCCTTCACGACACCCCTGGTCTTGATTATCCTATCAATAGAACCGTTTGGTGGTTGAGCTTTAAGAAGTGCTCATCCTGTTTTAACCTACTGAGCTTAGCAGGGGGTCCTCCTCGTACCAGACACGGTGTCTCTCCCAAGGCCCCAGGGGAGGGCAACCCCCTCCCCTACCCACATTCTTGTGGGAGACCTGCAATATATTTGTCTACACGAAGGTGTCTTCTTCACCCTCTGTTCTGGTTACATACATTGGTTACATACAGAGTAATACAAAATACACTCGGATTATATTTAATATCAATCAACAATTCCCCCTTTTGATCTCCTCTAAGGAGATCACTAAAAGGCTTCTAACTCCTGATCTAAGGGGTTCAGGACAAACAGGGGCATCATAGGGGGCGGTAGTTCCCCGTCTTTATGCTCGATAGCCGTGATGATGAGCCGGTTTACCAGGGAACGCAGGCAGGGTATGAAGCAACAACCGCAAGTTGCTAGTATAGCCAGGAATACGCCGAGGGAAAGGAGGAGGGACATTACAACACCCTTCCACTTGCCAAATAGGGAAGCGAGCCATCTTTAAACGGGTTGGCAATCCCAGAGTACTCATGCATGGTTTGTGATAATGCCCTCAGACCCTCGAGGGCTCGTGTAACAGATCCATCTGAGGCGGTGTTATTGGGAATGAAAGTACAACACTGGTCCCCAAACATAGAGCAAACACCCCCTTTTTACCTCATCCCGCTTTGCCCGGCTCTGGGTTAAATCAAAAGCCCAGACGCACACGGTCAGCCACATCACCACGGCCAGAGCCCCAACCGCAAATCTAGTTTCTACCTGATGGTGAGTTCTTTTGACCGTCATGGCGCAGGCTGCTGGGTCGCCGATCTGCTGGACCGTTCCTTCCGAATCAGCTTCTTCTAGCCGGGTTTGTGATCGTCCGGCCGGGCTCCTCTATGACCTAGGGGAGAGGTTACCAGCACTTTCACCCTGTTCCAAGCTAACAGTGTGGTTTGGTGCTTCGCTGGAATCTGGTCTCTCTTCCTGGGGGGACGTTGCCTCCTGTAGGCCCTCTGGTATAGCGTCTAGGGTCCGTCCGGGCTCCTCCGCGACAGCACACGGACTCCAGTGGTACCAGACTTCTCCTTTCCCTTTCAGCCGGACTGCGTGAGACGTCCTCTCTACCACCTCGTAGGGTCCGGTCCACCGGGGCTCCGCCCACTTCCGCTGAATGGCTCGCAACAGGATCCACCACGCCTGGCGGAGGGTGGATTCCGGTGCTGGCATGCGTCTTTCGCCAACCTGTCGGGAGAAATCTGAAACCAAAGCCTGTAATTCTTTAAAACATGTGCTTTTAGTTCCCCCCATTGACTCTAGTCCCTCCGTTGAGGCCGCCCCTGGCCCCGGAAACTGTCGCCCCGTCATTAATTCATATGGGGTGAACTCGGTCCCCTGATTGACTGATGACCTAATCGTCATTAGTGCCAAGGGAAGGGCCTCAACCCAATTCATTTTAGTTTGAGCACAAATTTTAGCCAGTTTTTGTTTGAGGTTGTGATTCATTCTTTCTACCTTGCCCTGGGACTGTGGATGGTATACGATCCCAAAGGCGTGTTTCAGTCCTAATAGGCTCTCGACCTTTCTGAGGTCGGCCCCCTTGAAATGAGATCCGTTGTCAGAGCGGATTTTGGAGGGAAATCCATGTCGAGGTATGTAGTGGTTAATCAAGCATTTTATAACAGTGGCGCCATCTTCCTTTTTTTTGCCGGCCATGCCTCCGGCCACCCTGTCAATTGATCCACACACACCAACAAATACTGGTGTCCTTTCACCCTCTTGGCTTCCCCCATATCCATATAATCCAATACCACCTCTTGTCCTGGACAAGAGATCCGGGGAAATCCCCCCATTTCAGGTTTTATGGTGGGGCGTGGATTATACTGAGTGCAAATCGGGCAACTCTTGACGTGGTATTTAGTCATGTCGGTCAAAAAAGGATGCCACCAATGGCAAAGATTTCGATTCATCTGAACAGCCCCTACATGCCCTATTCCGAGTCTGAGTATATGGTTACCCTTTTTTTTCCTTGTTTTTTTCTTCTTTTTTTTCACTTAATCCTACCAGCACTCTTATTAGTGTGAGACCGAGGGTAAACAGCCGCATTATTGTCAGTGCACGACCTCATGCGCGTTTTAAATGATCTTACGCGTGCGACGAATCTCCCAGGGTTTTGCTGAGGAATCTCGGCGACACCGACCAAACGGACCACCCGCCTCTCCCTTTCTTAGGTTATTGGGAGATCGGTAACTATGTTCTTGTCCCGAGAAGATCAGTCCGCCGGTTGTCCGTTTGGCGAGCGACGTGAGATCCCACTTCTGACACCAAATTGTGGATTTTCTTATCCTCTTAATGGGCTCTTGCCCCAGCAACCTCTGGGACGAACAATCATTGGACAAATATTGGAGCAAACAGAAAATCTCTAATGCATCTGCAGATGGAGAGTCATATAATCACAGAAGTCAGTCTGTGAGGATATGCTCCGCCCCTATACTGGAGATAGGGGTTTTTATAGCACAGTCCATCATGTCATACCCTATGTTTCCTGCATTAACCAAGGTGTTGTCTTACAAAGGAATGCAGGAAAACATCAGTCATGTTCTGTGCCTGGTGAGTGTCTGTAGATTTATTCTTTTACTGCCCCAGGCCGGAGTGGCCCTCATGTTTTAGTGACCCCTAGTTGTTATCTTTACTGCCCAAGGCTGGGGAGGCCCTCATGTGTTAGTGACCATTTGTCGTCTGCAGTGAATGGGAAGTTTCATACACACAGAGAAGTGGAAAACTACAGAGTACCTACGGAGTGCACATGGAGTACTATTTGTACTCCACAATTCCCCCCTTTTGTTCATCATTGAACACCCAAAGGTAACATAGAGGGGGAAGATGAAACAAGGTCCCCTTCCTGTTAGGCAAGGAGGTGATAATACACGAGCTGAGTAGCAATAAGGCCGTGTATCAAACGCCGAACTATGGGCACAATGCAGCAGGTGAGGAGTAGCAGGACACCCAGGAAAAGTGATGCTGCTTCGGCCAGGCGAGTAAAAGACATCAGGATCCATTATTTGCATCAGCATCTCCGACATGAACTGCACCGGATCTCTACCGGCCTCACTGCCTTCAAAAATGTTCAGTACATGGAGATTGACCCTCCGAGATCGGTTCTCGAGGTCGTCGATTCGGTCCTGCAGAGACAGGTTTTGGGTTCGGACCATTTTGATGGTGGACTCAGCTGCAGTTAAACGTTCAAAGTTGTCACTGGTTACAGACTCCACAGAGGCAAGGCGATTTCGGACTCTCAAAGCCAAACCCAAGTCTATGGTCTCCAGAGCTAGCTAGTTGGTGCTAGTCTCATCTAGACAACCAGAGGGGTCTTCATGTGTGGGGGGATTGGCTGGGCCAGGAGCAGACCACCCTGACCTCCTCTCTCACCCGGAAGCTAACCGGGACACCATGGAGACCACCCTTATACAGACACAGCTCCTACAGCCACGTTATGTGGCGGGTTGCTCTTAGTTCTGTCCAGCCGGGAGGTTGTCTTCCCGTGGAGCATACCCCGGGGCCCTGGACCCGGTACCACGGAAGTGGGGGTGTTACTCAGCTCGTCTGGAGGAGGGGGAGGAGCAGGTGATGACAATATCTGGAGGGAAACACTTTCAGAGAGAAACTGCACAACACTGAAAACACTGTCATTCTAGGATTCTGAAGATTCGTAGTCAACTTGATTCAGTGTTCTTCAGATACTTCCGCTATGATCTAAGTTGGTATCCGTTTGTTTCTTATGAAGTAAAAAATCAAAGAAAACTGTACAGAAGAAGTCTCACAACCATTCTAAATTTCAATTCCTCATTCCCACTACCCCTCTTTTCACACAAGAACAGAACACATTGTGTCAACCCATTTAACCATGAAGGAGAAGAGAAAAAAAAAGAAAGTATGATATGATCAGTTTGTATGTTAGTTGTTAGTAAACCAAAAACAATTTCATGCAGTCGAATGAATCGGACTTTCATTTCATCCAAGCTGTTTACAAATGTTCCGAAGTCTGTAATGTTGTACTTCTCTGAAATAAATTGTCTTTAAAACGAAAACAGACGAGGGATAATAAAGATAGTTGTTGTCTCAGATCCTGAACGTTCAAATAAACCTAAATGAATACAACCATAAGGTATCTTGTAAATCATTGAAACAATGAGCTGTTTGAAGACAAAAAACAAATGCCCCCCACCTTAACTAAATGAAACAACAAGAAGCCCCTTTCAAGGCCCCAAAAAGAGGGGCGGTGGGGTTTCAAAGGAAAGAAACGCGCAATTAACAATACAAAGAAATTTATGTAATCAGTTAAAACCAAATAAATCAAACCAAAAATGAGTCTTATGAGGAGGTTTAAACTCATGTTAAAAAATAACATAAACATAGCCATAGCATAGACCTTTAAAACGCAGGACTCAGTAGGTTTCATTCATATTCAAATAAAATGTAATCGTCCTCCACACAAGAAATTGTCAAAGAAATGAATACCCTCTTTAAAAAAAAAGAACATCATAAAATTCACACCTTAGTGTTGGAAAACAAAACAAGTTCAATTTAACACAGAGGAAAGTCAACATAAAAACAAATGAACCAATGGGTGTCTTCTAATGGAAAGAAAAACAACAACAGCTTAAAACAACATAACTGTGGTTTACACTGTCCCTGTTACTCTCAAGGCAACCCCCCATTCCCCCAAGGTGTGAAGTGGGTAGGCAGTTGGTTCCCACCAGTTATTCTTTAAAAAAAATCCCAGTAACAGAAAGAAAAACAGAACAAGTAAAATTAAAAATATTGCAACTGTGGCGTTGGACATAACAGAGTTCTGCTTAACAGTTCAGAAAATGAAACAGGGACAGGAATTTCTTCGGTTTAGGGGAATCCTAAAAGAAGTGAGGACAGGATCAATTTAATGTGAAAAATACACCACAAAAACTTTTCAATGCAACAAAAACAAAAAACAAAAACCAAATGGATATATCACATTTTATATGAGGTACCTCAGAAAGAAAAGAAATAGATTTCTTGAAAGGATTTAAATAATTAATGCTTCAGGTTGTTGACTTTCTAAAGCCAGTTGTTTGTCACACAAGAACAAAAGCCGGGTTGGGTCTGATAAGGATGCTAAACGAGGTGGTCTCTGAAGACTCCTCTCACACCCCAATTGTCAGGAAAACAAAAGGTTTGGAAAAGCCAAAACAAAACCTCCCCCAGCTTTTATGTCCCCTTTTAAGCCACTCTCAAGGACTTGCAACTTCTAAACAACACAAAATGGCCAGACGGACAAACACCACAAAACAAACTATGAACACACACACAGACAAGTCATGTCAAACACAAAAGTCAGTCAGGGTCAGTCAAGGTGCGGTTTGGTACCAATGGTTTCGTGTCATAGTCCTCTGTAGCTTTTTCTTTCCCTACTTTCACACACTATTTTTTCCGAGTATTCAACATTATTCTGACCAGTACATCTATTTGTTCCCATAAGGACTTCCACCGGGGCTTCTCTTCACCCTTTTCACCCGTCACAAATACCTTCCCAACGGAACGGCATCCTCCGCCTTTCTCTCTCTCCCAATATAATAGCTTCTTCTAACCTCCTTTGTTCTTCCTCCCTTCGTCTCGCCTTTGCCTTGGCACCCTCATTTTTTTGGTTCGTCATCATTTGTATCAGTATGTCGCTCTGCTTCTGCAGGGACTTCCACTACGGTCCGCTCCCGCTTTTTTCTCCTTCTTCTTTTTCCATTCTACCTTTTACGTCTCCTGTCTATCTGTTAGGGACTCCAACCCTTACTCTATTTAACCAATTGTTCAGGGACTCCAACCCTTACTGTATTTAACCAATTGTTCAGGGACTCCAACCCTTACTGTATTTAACCAATTGTTCAGGGACTCCAACCCTTACTGTATTTAACCACTTTTTCAGGGACTCCAACCCTTACTGTATTTAACCAATTGTTCAGGGACTCCAACCCTTACTGTATTTAACCAATTGTTCAGGGACTCCAACCCTTACTGTATTTAACCAATCTTTCAGGGACTCCAACCCTTACTGTATTTAACCAATTGTTCAGGGACTCCAACCCTTACTGTATTTAACCAATTGTTCAGGGACTCCAACCCTTACTGAGCTCTATTTAACCAATTTTTCAGGGACTCCAACCCTTACTGTATTTAACCAATTTTTCAGGGACTCCAACCCTTACTGTATTTAACCACTTGTTCAGGGACTCCAACCCTTACTGTATTTAACCACTTTTTCAGGGACTCCAACCCTTACTGTATTTAACCACTTTTTCAGGGACTCCAACCCTTACTGTATTTAACCAATTTTTCAGGGACTCCAACCCTTACTGTATTTAACCAATTTTTCAGGGACTCCAACCCTTACTGTATTTAACCAATTTTTCAGGGACTCCAACCCTTACTGTATTTAACCACTTGTTCAGGGACTCCAACCCTTACTGTATTTAACCAATTTTTCAGGGACTCCAACCCTTACTGTATTTAACCAATTTTTCAGGGACTCCAACCCTTACTGTATTTAACCAATTGTTCAGGGACTCCAACCCTTACTGTATTTAACCAATTTTTCAGGGACTCCAACCCTTACTGTATTTAACCAATTGTTCAGGGACTCCAACCCTTACTGTATTTAACCAATTGTTCAGGGACTCCAACCCTTACTGAGCTCTATTTAACCAATTTTTCAGGGACTCCAACCCTTACTGTATTTAACCAATTTTTCAGGGACTCCAACCCTTACTGAGCTCTAAGCTTCCCTCCTTTGGGGGTCCTCAATTCCCCGGGAGAGTTTTCCCAGCCTTAATCTCACCCCCTCGTCAGAGAGTGAGTGGGTGCGCCACTACCTAGGATCTTAGACAGAGGACTCCAACCTCTTCTACCGATTATCTCCTTTTTACTCTTACCATAGGGGACTCCAACCCCTCCTTTTTTGTTAAACTGGTCGCCTTCTCCTTCCCGAGCTTACTACAATTTAGTAATTCAGTCCAATATGCAGATTTCGTTAAAACAGGTTCTGCTTACCTTATTCGTGTTGTGGGTCGACCCCAAGCTCGGGAGGTGTCGGCGGGCAGCCACACTGTCCAATTAGGACTGCTTCTTCACATCCCGGACGAAGCCCCCAATTTGTTGAGAAATCACCTTCATGGTCCTCGTCCCCGGGTCCGTTGATGTGAAGAAAACAGCCACCACGTCTTAGGAGATTAAAATAATTTTATTGAGTACAGATCTGGAGACACACTGCCAATCCATCGTGTGTGTCTGACTTCTTTGTGTGCCCTGGTGGGTTATATAGACCCCCCTGCTTCTCCTTCACGACACCTCTGGTCTTGATTATCCTATCAATAGAACCTTTTGGTGGTTGAGCTTTAAGAAGTGCTCATCCTGTTTTAACCTACTGAGCTTAGCAGGGGGTCCTCCTCGTACCAGACACGGTGTCTCTCCCAAGGCCCCAGGGGAGGGCAACCCCCTCCCCTACCCACATTCTTGTGGGAGACCTGCAATATATTTGTCTACACGAAGGTGTCTTCTTCACCCTCTGTTCTGGTTACATACATTGGTTACATACAGAGTAATACAAAATACACTCGGATTATATTTAATATCAATCAACAGTCCGAAAAAGAGAAAATATCCAGTGAGCGGCAGTTCTGTGGGCAAAAATGCCTTGTTGATGCCAGAGGTCAGAGGAGAATGGCCAGACTGGTTCGAGCTGATAGAAAGGCAACAGTAACTCAAATAACCACTCATTACAACCGAGGTATGCAGAAGAGCATCTCTGAACGCACAACACGTCGAACCTTGAGGCAGATGGGCTACAGCAGCAGAAGACCACACCGGGTGCCACTCCTGTCAGCTAAGAACAGGAAACTGAGGCTACAATTCGCACAGGCTCACCAAAATTGGACAATAGAAGATTGGAAAAACGTTGCCTGGTCTGATGAGTCTCGATTTCTGCTGCGACATTCGGATGGTAGGGTCAGAATTTGGCGTCAACAACATGAAAGCATGGATCCATCC
Source organism: Lampris incognitus (assembly GCF_029633865.1). Lineage (NCBI taxonomy): Eukaryota > Metazoa > Chordata > Actinopteri > Lampriformes > Lampridae > Lampris > Lampris incognitus. Next base: position 132,321,157 of record NC_079211.1, on the reverse strand, counting down.
TGCCTTATATCAACGGTTCAGGCTGGTGGTGTAATGGTGTGGGGGATGTTTTCTTGGCACACTTTGGGCCCCTTAGTACCAATTGAGCATTGTGTCAATGCCACAGTCTACCTAAGTATTGTTGCTGACCATCCCTTTATGACCACAGTGTTCCCATCTTCTGATGGCTACTTCCAGCAGGATAACGCGCCATGTCATAAAGCTCGAATCATCTCAGACTGGTTTCTTGAACATGACAATGAGTTCACTGTACTCAAATGGTCTCCACAGTCACCAGCTCTCAATCCAATAGAGCACCTTTGGGATGTGGTGGACCGGGAGATTCGCATCATGGATGTGCAGCCGACAAATCTGCAGCAACTGCGTGATGCTATCATGTCAATATGGACCAAACTCTCTGAGGAATGTTTCCAGTACCTTGTTGAATCTATGCCACGAAGGATTAAGGCAGTTCTGAAGGCAAAAGGGGGTCCAACCCGGTACTAGCAAGGTGTACCTAATAAAGTGGCCAGTGAGTGTATATACTCTGTGATGGCCTGGCAGCCTGTCCAGGGTGTCTCCCCGCCTGCCGCCCAATGACTGCTGGGATAGGCTCCAGCATCCCCGCGACCCTGAGAGCGGGATAAGCGGTGTAGATAATGGATGGATGGCCAATTTTTAAACATATGACCCATTGGTTTTTATTATCTTGTATATTCTTCTTGTGAAAACTTATTAATCTCTGTTCATCATTCATATTTAGGCTACGATGAGGCTATATATGTAAACGCCTGGCCTGGCTCGAATTTCAACAGATCGGACGTTGTCATTAGGAGTTATGACGTGATGTCCGTTACGCAAAACGTGAGTAGTTGATGCCTTTATTTGCGGTGCGAAAGCTCAGAAATATCGATCTCGTTCTGGAAAAAAAAATGCGTCGCTTTTTCAATGCGTAGTATTCGCGTTCTATGTGAAAGTATTCATGACAAAAAACTACAAAAATATAGTAATGTACACGAATAACCAGACGCGTTGGCTTTTGGCTAACGGGTCGGACCTTTTTGTCGACTGGTTAACGTTGTCGCCCGCGGTGCGGGAGATCCGAGTTCCGGCTGTGACGGTCCAGCCGAGCTGCCTCCCCCCGAATTCGCTACAATATTATACTGTAGTGAATTCGGGGGCGCAGTCAGGGAACCGCCACAGTCGGGACGCGAACCCGTGTCTCCCGCTCCGCAAGCGACAACGTTAACCAGTCGACTAAAGGGTCCGACCCCTTAGTCAAGGACCAACGTATCTACTTATCCATGCACGTTACAATACTGATGTATGAATTAATAGCTCGAAAGAAGAAAAAAAACGCCTCCGAGGTGTAAAGGCCTTTAATACTACTACTACTTTCGGCTGCTCCCGTTAGGGGTCGCCACAACGGATCATCCGTTTCCATCTCTTCCTGTCCTCTGCGTCTTCCTCTGTGACACCAGCCACCTGCATGTCCTCTCTCACCACATCCATTAACCTCCTCTTTGGCCTTCCTCTTTTCTTCTTCCCTGGCAGCGCCATATTCAGCATCCTTCTCCCAATACACCCAGCATCTCTCCTCCACACATGTCCAAGCCATCTCAATCTTGCCTCTTGCTTTGTCGCCAAACCGTTCAACTTGAGCTGTCCCTCTAATATACTTGTTCCTAATCCTGTCCTTCTTTGTCACTCCCAATGAAAATCTTAGCATCTTCAACTCTGCCACCTCAAGCTTCACCTCCTGTCTTTTCATCAGTGCCACTGTCTCCAAACCATATAACCATCTTGTAAACCTTCCCTTTAACTCTTGCTGGTACCCTTGTGTCGCAAAGCACTCCTGACACTCTTCTCCACCCACCCCACCCTGCCTGCTCTCTCTTATTCACCTCTCTTCTGCATTCCCCGTTAATTTGGACAGTTGACCCCAAGTATTTAAACTCATACGCCTTTGCCACATCTGCTCCTTGCATCCTCAAAATTCCTCTCTCCTCCCTCTCATTCACGCATATTTATTCCGTCTTGCCCCTACTGACTGTCATTCCTCTTCTCTCCAGTGCATACCTCCACCTCTCCAGGCTCTCCTCAACCTGCACCCTACTCTCACTACAGATCACAATGTCATCCACAAACATCATAGTCTACGGAGACTCCTACCTGATCTTGTCTGTTAACCTGTCCATCACCATTGCAAACAAGAAAGGGATCAGAGCCGATCCTTGATGAAATCCCACCTCCACCTTGAACCCATCTGTCATTCCAACCGCACACCTCACCACTGTCACACCGCCCTCATACATATCCTGCACCACCCCCACATACTTCTCTGCCACTCCCAACTTCCTCATACAATACCACACCTCCTCTCTTGGCACCCTGGCATATGCTTTCTCTAAATCCACAAAGACACAATGTAACTCCTTCTGGCCTTCTCTATACTTCTCCATCAACACTCTCAAAGCAAACATTGCATCTGTAGTGATCTTTCGTGGCATGAAACCATAGTGCTGCGTGCTAATTGTCACCTCTTCTCTTAACCTAGCTTCTATTAGTCTTTCCTATATCTTCATGCTGTGGCTGATCAACTTTATACGTGAAAACGTTGAAGGACAAAGCGGAGGCAAGTGAAAGGGATTTGTTGCCAGCTATGTAACCTAATTTGAACAGTGTGAAGTGATTTACAAGACCTGTTATGTATGTTCATATTTGCCATACGAATCGGTAAAGCACTTTTGTGCCATCAGCACTGTTGTTTTTGACTTAAAAGCTACATCATGCTTAAGACAAAATGACACACATTTCTGAAAATAACAGGGTAGTCATTGATAGACGTGAGAACTGATGTCACGAGATGACAAATACCTGATTCTCTCTGCATACTTGCCGTGTGTGTGAGAGAGAGAGAGAGAGAGAGAGAGAGAGAGAGAGAGAGAGAGAGAGAGAGAGAGAGAGAGAGAGAGAGAGAGAGAGAGAGAGAGAGAGAGAGAGAGAGAGAGAGAGAGAGAGAAGATACTATATTCCTGTAGTGTGCGGTTCATTCCATTTGCTGGGTCATTGAAACATGGCAACTTGAAATCAAATTCCAATCACTACTCCACAAAAGTGGTTCCCCTGCTGTCCTTGCATGACATAAAATATGAGAGAATGAAGGAGACCGAAAGAGAGGCAGAAGCTCAGAGGTGGGAGTTAGTGAGTGAGACAGCACAAGAAAGAAAGAAACGCTGAGATGGTCTAATGGGTGTCAACAGAGTGTGTTTCCATTTGGGAGCAGACTTCTCCCTTTGGATAAAGGGAGCTCCTGTACTGTGGGGGAGAACTCCTGTGTTAATATCATCCCCAAGCTTCCATATTTCATCTGCTTTCAACCTCACCTGCCTCTAGTGAATACACAAGCAGCCGAACTCAGGCTCTTATAGCTGCTGCTGCTGCATCCACGTCAGTGAATAAACATTGTAATTGCAATTTTCGTGCATTTTCTTCTCACTCTTTACTTTTCTTGTTAGCTGAAATTTTGCCTTATTTATTTTATGACTGGTTTTCAAAGGCTTTAATAAAACAAACCTGTCAAAACTCGGATGAAAAACACACGGGCTTAAATGAAACAAATAGCTATTTCTTTCTTCATTGCTTGAAAATCTGCATTTGGCGTGACAACATACACTTCAGCAGTAGTCAATATATCCATGTATATCTATGCCAGGGAGCTTAGCCATCAAACAGAAGTAGGACTTCAAACTTAATCCTCGGTAGTTTTGTTCAGTAAGTAGTCTAAGTGATATGGGACATATCCAGTTTACTTAGAGAGAGAGAGAGAGAGTTCCAAGCCTGTATCCGCTCTGACTTTATTTTTCTTTCATTTGTTTAACCAGTGATTAAAATGTGGGCCACACAAAGTTAAAAATAGCAATTAAAATGTGACATAGAACTTTATCACAGAACCATCTAAAACTCTGACTAGCATAGGCAAACAAGTAATCTGTTTTGCCTCATTACACCATGCTCCCTGACCTCTCAAATGAAAGGCATATGTAGGGTTGGAAGTATGCATGTGTGTGTGCATGTGTGCGTGTGAATCAAGTAAGAATATGGCACATACAGGCGCATACAAATTCCAGTTAGCACCATTAATTTGTCTTTAATACAATTAAATCTTCCTTTTGTTCTTAATTTTAACAGGTGTAAGCAGTTGACGTACCCAGAGGACCTCCCACAGATCTCCGTGGTCTTCATCTTTGTGAACGAGGCCCTGTCAGTCATCCTGCGCTCCGTCCATAGCGTGGTCAACCACACCCCAGCACACTTCCTCAAGGAGATCATCCTCGTGGATGATAACAGTGATAGCGGTGAGACAGCTACTGATTTCCTATTTTCCCTATAGGCCTGAACTATTATGTGCATATACTTGTGATTGTTTACATCAGCCTCATTCACCCCTCAAGCGACCACGCGGGGTCAAATCTGACTCCAGGCAAGCAAACATATTGTTACTTTAAGGTGATTTACTTGATCCTCTCAGTTTCTGACTTTGTCAGTCAGCATGTACCCTGTAAATGTATACCATTGTTTCTTTTTGCCACCTTAATTTGGACTTTAATTGGTGACATGTCCTTTGGGATCACACATGACCCAAATCATAAATGACAAATTCTGCCTCCGTCGCTTGATAAAAGGGACCTTTGTTTAAGCACAACTATGAGGTGTTGTTCACCTCAAAGGACAAAATGAGTTTAGACAGTTACACTGAAGTATTAAAAATATAATGTGCATGGAAAATACTTTCTGGAGACCATTCTTAAGACATAATCAGTTACTGACCTACAGTAATCAGAACACTCCAGATGTATTAAACACGCATTTTTCTGGTGCTCCATCTTCCGCTTTTGGCCTCCGAGCAACTCCATTGGACCTTGAGTCCAGACAACCTTGTGGTCTAAATGTCCTCCTCTGCCTCCTATCTGGGAAGTAAGTAATCGGTTACTTCTACCTACGGTAAGTATAGGCTGGCTGTTCCTGCACGGTGAACCAGGAAGTAGCACAGCCATGTTGATATTGAACATTTTGGGTGATAACTTTTAACTTGCACTTTTGTTTTCACTTCCAAATATGTGGTTTAGATGATTGAGTTAAAATGAACTTGTTGAACCACATCTCAATGCCTGTGTTCCCTTGGCCCATAAGACGCTGTTATGAAGCTGTGTCCAGCAGTGGTGAATATTCAGTATCGCCAAAATGAAGCCGCTGAGTAAAATGATATCATAGCCGATACTCACAAGAGCTAAAACTATGAAAATAAGACTCGGGTTGTAAGAAACTAAAATGAAAAAAAACGGACTTATCCTTCAGTTTCCATTAAAACCGGCATGGAGTTTGGCAAAAGCACTTGTAAACAAAACAGCGCAGGGGGCGTAGCATCACTTATTCTATGTCTACAGGAAGTTGTACCCATTATCATCATTTGTCTTCCATCGTGGTGTGTGGCATAAGGCATCATGAAGAATTTACTTGAGACTATATGTTTGTAATATTGGCAGAGTAGTAAATTCCCTATGAGGCAAACAAGAAACCTTGATCTAATTAGCTAAGCTTTCCGCTGTTGTGTGTGTGTGTGTGTGGGGGGGGGGGGGTTGTGAGAGAAAGGCATCGGTGTGCCTCCTGTTTGGTTGTGAGCGTGTATGCAGTGTTGCAATGGTTGAAAGGCAGAGTGAAAGGGATAGAGAATCCCTGAGAGCAAACACTTGAACACCAGGTTTAAAATAGCCAAAAAACAAAAAGAAGAAGGGGTGGTAAGCAAGAAAGAGAGGAGAGGATTTTTCTTGTCATTTAGAAAATTCTGGTGTCATTATTACAGTCTCCATGGTGATTCACTGTAGGTGACTGTTTTGTTGGACGCCATGCCGGCACACCCAGGGCAGCTGATGATGCTACATTCCCAATCCCAGAAGTCTGCCTTTGTTGAGAGGGAGGGACAATGAACCAGATTCCCGTCGACACTTGGCCTTCAATCATTTGGCATGGCGCAGCAGCTCAGCCTCCCTCAGGCTGGCAGAGAAAAAGGGTGCATAAATAACATATTGAAAGAACAACAAGCAAAAGTCAGCACTGGCACATCCCCATCCCCCAATGTGGCCCTTAAATAGGCAGCCGCTTAAAAGCCAGTGAACAGGCATATGACTGCTGACCCCTCCCTTGAAGATGCGGCATGAACCTGCCTACCCGTCTGGCCCGTCTCACACCACCGTTCTGCCCCTGCATCTGTACTATGATGTTTACCCCTTTTGATCAGTGATGATAATTTGTGCAAAAATGAGAGCTGCTTCTTGGGAGCTGTTTTGGTCTGACATTAGATGATTAACATGCATGCTGGACTGTTTGACCTTTTCTGGCTGGCTCCGCCTGTCCCCTCTCATTTAAACAAGGCTCAGTGAGATGCACGGAGGTACAACCACATTTACTCCTGGCATAATGAATCACACCGAAAGCATGTTTGCCTTGTCGCATTACACATATCCTTTGCCGGTATAGCCGGTGACATTTATTGGTGGCTGAGGTGTTTATTCACAGGACGCTCCTGCAGTCCAAGATAAATTCACATTACCCTTGATGAGCTTTAACTGCGTGTCTATCTGACAGGATATACGTGGTGACTAATTATTGTTCCCAAATTAGTGGCAAAGAAAGGGTTAATGAGCTTCACAGAATTCAAGCCCAGCAAATTGGACATAAAAATTGATAACCTAATGATTCATATAATGAAAATAGGATATGAATTGAGGCCCAGTTGAACACAGCTTGTAATATTAATTCCAAATTGAGCTGAATTTGTTAACACTGCATATGTTAAATCTGATTAAAGTTGCTTGATGAAGAATATGCTCATTACCATATTGTTGGGAGTATGTGATGACACTTTCAACAAATAATGGCCAAAAATGTCACTACTCCCATTTACCATACAAGACTTGAAGAACTGTGTTTTGCTCTTCCATTTGGTGCAATTTTGTCTAACTTGTTTCCGTTCTCTTACGTTCTTTTTCCATTAAAATATTGCATTCCTTGGCTGGCAGACTAATAAATCTTCTGATTCAAAATCACTTTAATTACAAAATATAGTAGCTCTGCTGTTAAATTATATTAACAACTTGAGAAATAAGCGATAACACACTGACATGATGCGGACTAGAGTGATAACAGGACCACATAAAGTGCAAGACTCACAGTTGATGGTAGACTATTCATATGTAGTCCTCTATAAGTTTAAATTCAGCATTTAATGACCTTGTATATTCAGAATTTATAGAATACTGCATAGCTGACACTGCAGTGACGTGAATGTCCAGAAATGCAAGTTTAACAGCAAAAAAAGGAGTGCTAATAATATACAAAGCAGATAGAAATCAATCCTTAGGTGCTACAGTGGATGGTGGTTGGCATCATGGTTCATGTGACGATGAACCTGAGAAAATCAAACACAAATTACCCAGGCTTGATTTTAAGTGAAGAGGACATCCCAACACTAAGAATAGAGGGGAGATGAAGCAGTGCAGTCACATTCACCAATTCTCAGGCGGGTTGTGTCTAACAAGTGTGACTTTGAAGGCATAACTTTGTCTCATCTTGACTTCCCGGAGATTGTGTCTTTGAAAAATCGGTCCGGCACACACAAACACACACACACACACACACACACACACACACACACACACACACACACACACACACACACACACACACACACACAGATTTCACACTTACAAAGTGGGGCTTACTTTTTTAGACAGCATTTTGATATTACTGTTGAGAATTTGTTGGTGCGGGGAAGAGGAGCGTTAGCCCCGTGGCGGATAAGATATTACACGAACATTATGTCATTCTTGGGCAGGCCACCTTCAACTTCACCAGCCTTCATACGACAAATCTAAAATTAATTGAAGACCTGTTCCAAGGGTCTGTAATTAATTTGTGAAGGGGAGAAGCAAAACGAAACTTTGTCTTCTGAGGGTTTTATCGACGAAATCACTCTGAGAGAGAGGTACTGGACACTTGTAAAATACATGATTAATTTCACATGACAAATGACATTTCTTATGTGACCAGACCCTGCCGGATGTGAAACAAATTAAAGCCATATTGGCTATCTTTAATACTAGCATGCTAGCGTACTAGCATTCTCGTGGTTCATCAGCCAGCAATGCTTTGTATCATGTAGGCTTTCTTGTAATGTAATGGGTTCAAATTCAAATCATATTATCATCCCTGCAGACCTCCTAACTTTTAAACTTCCACTTTCTACTTTCATTGAAAATAATCTTTTAAAATACTGGTTTCGCAATGGTATGTATTAAACACCTGAAGCAATAAATTGCCACTATAGTGTAAATCAAGCCATCGTGTGTAGCTGTTGCTTTTTATTCATGGTTAGCAACCAGGCTGAATGTGGGGGAAGACATAATTCATAGTTTAATGCGTTCAGGTGAAGTGAAAGCACTCATCGGGTTTTAAATAATCCATTGCATGCTCAATACTTTCCTGCCATCAATCTTAAACACAGGGATTTCAATAATCTTCCATTTTTCCCAAAGAGTTCATGGGGCTTCTCTGTGTGGTATGCTGTGAATTCATTTTCATTATTTCATTATTCATATTCACACTCTGATGATAGTTATTTATTCTCTGCTGTGTTGCACTGCCAGCCCCTTAAAATGTATTCCTTGGTCTATAACTCTTTTGCCATGGATGCGGTCCAACTCTCTGTATGCTAGTATCAGAGGGAAGCGCATAACTTCTCTGCTTCCCACCGAAGCCCAGCGATTACTGCACTCTAATGGCTTTTATCATATTTTAGCTAGAGGGTAGCCTGGTGATTACAGATTGTCCCATAACTGGGATTTCACAGGTTCAGTCCCAGCTACTGCCAATGAGAGGACAGGACGTGAGAATCATCAATCCTAATTACATGGTGCAAGATGGTGGGCTTGCACTCTAAAACATCCCATTGTCTGCAGCATCCTCGCTCACATCTATTCGCCATAACCATAACCATAACTGCAGTGCTCTCTGAGGAGAAACGCAGACAACGCCTGAGAGAGAGACAACGGAGACAGAGACGAAACTCTCACAACTCGCCGATTGTCTGAATTTGGTGTGAAACACTCAGGTTGCCTAGCTTCAAGGGTCACTGCTTCTATATTCACACTCTTTCCCTTGAGGGCTTGCAGCTATAGGTTAAAATCTTCAGACTTAAAGTGCTTCCACTCCCTCCAACGCCAGCCTCTCATCTGTCACAGAGACAAGGGATTAAGCAGCCTTTTTTTCCCCCGAGCCCTTATTTATGTTCATGTGCCACCACAGCCTTGGTGATATTTTCCATAGAAACTGGAGCACATAGCACTTGAGGAGAGGTTCAAATGGTAATGTATTCTCCAAAAAAAAAATAATATTTTTTTAATTTGACCATAATTTGTGGCTATTTAGCTTTGTGAGGTTTGTTTGCACTGATGACCGCTAGACCTACCTGTGAAAACAGTTATAATCCATCTGGGGGGGAAAATTAACAGTGTTAGGTTCACTTGATGCTAAAGAGGAGCCACTGTAGTACATTGTTCCTTAAGCGTTGCTGAGGATTGTGTTGAATGATTCACAGAATCTGAAAGAACAAACGTCGCATCTCTTAACCCTTATCCATTTAGTTTTTGCTGGTTTGACAATTTCTTCCATCAGCGAATGAAGTTGTAAAAAAAAAAGTCCGACATATCATTTTATTGATGTTTTTTGATGCAAATATGATGAAGCAATTCGGCGAAATTACTTTAACGTTAGCAATAATCTAGGTTTATGATGGAAACCAGTTGTCTTTTCTGCCTGTTGAAAGTCTGAAAGAAGTATGAACGCTCATCTGAATAGCCTCTTCAGTTCTGATTTCCGGTGGGTGGAGTTTAACCTGTTAGCGCCTTACACGGATTCCTTGTGAAATAAACGTGAAAAAGTAACACGCTAACTTCCTAGCTTTACGTTTTCCCAGTGCTAGCTTAACGTCAAGATCAACATCCCGAAAAGAGAGTAGAAACAAAACCTGTACATCACCGCTTGAACAAGAAGTCGAGGGCTTTGGTGGTTTGTGCTCGCCGTTACCTTTTACACCAGCTAAGAGCCCGGAACCGAAGAAACGGCGCCCCAAAGACGTTGAAGAATCGGAGGGCATTTCAAATGCTGATATCCTAAAAGCGGTGATTGATTTGACAAAACGCTTCACTACTCCTGAGGAAAACATAGCCAAGAACACTGACGCCATTACCACAGTGTGCGAGCAGATGGAACGGATGGAAATTCAAGTAAAAGAAAACAAAGAACATATGAAAGAGATTTCGGGGCAAGTCTCCCAACTGCAAAAGAAAAGTGAAGAGGCTGAACGTTACAGCAAGCAATGGAATTTACGCCCGCCCGCCCGCATGAATGAGAGACACCTGCAGAAAACATCAGCACAGGAAAAATCATCAAGCTTCTCGCATTGCCCGCTCCTGAAGATAATAAGGACACGCTGGGCTTTCTTGTCGACACGGTACATAGAGTTGGAGTGCAATGTGAAAACGCAACTCGGTCCTTGTGTATTACACAATGCGATCCTTCAGAGACAAACTCTGGAAGATTTCCCGCAACAGTGGGATCCTGAAAGAGCGGAAACTACTCCTCAAGGAAGATTTGACACAGGCCGACAAAATGGAAAGAAACAAACTGGCCACTTGTGGAAGCAGCCAGAAAGCAAGGAAAACGTGCCGGTTGTCGTGGTGCACAAGCTTATATTGAAGGGAAAATGGTGACCCGTTAAGTTAACATTGAGTTTAACACTCAGTGTTCCATCAAACAAGCCACAGTTGGATTGACTTTTAATGATACTAAATGGTTTAAAATGCACAATTGAGTGGGCTGGTACTTAAAGTTATAGTTGAGGTTTACTGTTGGTAAGTACCTATTTCATTGTCTTTCTACCACAGTGAGGTTTTGTTTTGTTTTGTTTTTTTCAGACATCAGCTGATCTTTTGTTAGTTTATTTTCTTAAAGTATGACGAATTTTAAGTTTGGTGCAATAAATTTATGTTCTATCAATGTAAGGGGATTACATCATAGCACAAAAAGGAAGGCAGTTTTTCTCTTTAGTAGGCGTTACAAGAAACTCCTTCATGTAGTGATGATGAAAGTTTTTGGAAATCCCAGTGGGGGGATACAGTGTATTTTTCTCATGGCTCAAATCATTCCGCTGGAGTTGCAGCTACTAACTAGATTTAATGGTGATGTACTGGAGTCTGTTATTTCGGGGGAAGGACGGTGGATTATTTTGGTCTTAAAAGTGGACAATCTTTTGTTCATTACTTGCAATGTTTATGGACCAAGTAGGGCAGTTAGAGCAAAGGATATGTTCTCTAAGCTCTCTTTAAAACTGACAGACCTTAAGAGAAAGTACAAATATCCTATTTTTACCATTGGACGGGACTTCAACGACGCTCCAGATGATTAAATGGATCGATGGCCTCCCAGATCTTCGTTGTCATTAGGTTTTAAGCTTACGCCATTTATAAGTGATCACCTCTTGCTTTCAGATTCTTGGGAGGTTTATGAACCCCAGTGTCAAAGATTACACATGGACCAACTCTAGCAGGTGCTCTCAGTCGAGAACTGACTTATGGTTATTATCATCACAAGGATTAGGGTTCATTTCAGAGGTTTCTCATTCTCATGCTCCGCTGTCTGGTCATAAAATAAGTCTTAGATTAAAGGGCTCTAAAGAAAACTCAAACATCAGAGGATATTGGAAGTTAAATAACAATTTATTGGATGATAAAAATGTTAAGGAAAGTGTGAAACTAATTGCAAAAGACATTTTTAATGAAAAAGAAATTAGTCCAATTCAAACATGGGAATTATATAAATTTAAAGTTAGAGAAGTTGCAATAAAACGTAGCAAAGAAATAAAAAAACTAAACTCTTGCAAAGAAGATCTCTTAATGAACCAGCAACAGTCGTTAACTTCTAGGCACAATTTATTTGAAGACGAATTAAAAACACTTAAAAGTCTCAGAGAAGAACTTGATATAATGTATATGAGACTCACCAAGGGTGCCTTCATCAGGTCAAGGGCTAAGTGGTTAGAAGAGGGGGGGAAAATTCCAGTTACTTTTATGGTTTAGAAAAAAGAAATAGGAAAAGAAATAATATTGCATCTCTTAATGTAAATGGTATCATTAGCTCTGACCCCAATAATATTGCAAATTATATTACCTCCTTTTATAGCAAATTATATACATCCGAATTTAATCAATCAAAATGTGACACATTTATGGAACATGTTAAAGAATTTACCCCCCTGATTTCTGAAAAATTCAGAGAGCTGTGAAGGTGAGCGTTTAAGTTCAGAAATCACTGAAGCTGTACACTCAGTGAAATTAAGGAAATCACCCGGAAATAATGGTCTCTCAGTTGAATTTTGTCTTTGTTTTTGGGATTTAATTAAGGACAATTTATTACTCATGTTCAAAAAATGCATAGCTAGAAAGGAGATGACAACAACCATGAAACAAGGTCTGATAACCCTAATTCCTAAACCAGATAAAGATCATTTAGTAATTGAAAATTGGAGGCCCATTTCACTTTTAAACACAGACTATAAAATTTTATCGCAGGTTCATGCTAAACATTTAAAAAAGAATCTAGAAGAGATAAGTGAAAACCAAAATGGTTTTATGGCCAAGCGTCACATTACCTCTAACATCAAATTAGTATCAGACTCAATTGACTATTCGAACTACATACATTCAAATGATTATTTGGATTCCTTGATTTTTATAAGGCATTTGGTTCAATTGAACATTCTTTCATTATAAAAGCCCTGCAAATTTTTGTTTTTTTAAGTAACTTTATCAATAATATTGCCATGTTCTATAAGGACATAAACAGCTCTGTCATTCTGTATCCCAACGTTTCAAAAAGGTTTCACATTTCAAGACTCGTACGTCAAGGATGTCCTATTTCTTGTTTTTTGTTTTTGATTGTTGCTGAACTTTTGTCTTTAAATAATTCACATAGTCCAGATATACAAGGCTTAACTATTTTTGACAGAGAGATAGAAATTACACAGCTAGCTGATGACACAGTATTATTTCTTAAAGATAAATGGCAAATACAGAGTGCATTACATGTAACTGGTGAATTTTCAGAAGCTTCAGGGCTTAAGCTCAATATAAACAAAAGTGAAATTTTGTGTTTATATGAGACTGAAGAGAAACTTATGTTTAATGTCCCTGTTAAAGTGTGAAATACCTTGATATTCACATTTCAAAGGATATGGCTCTCAGACAGCAGCTAAATTTTCTTCCTAAAATTAAGAAAACCAAGTCAATTCTTAATATGTGGCTTCAGAGAGATCTTTCCATTTTTGGAAGAGTGTTATTGACAGAGGCTGAAGGAGTATCAAGATTGGTTTATCCTACCTTGTCACTCTATGTTAATGATGTGCTCTGTAAAGAAGTCAATAATTTATCAAATTTGTATGGAAAAACAGACACCATTACCTTAAAAAAAGAAATACTCAGATTGGAGAGAGCTGAAGGAGGATTGGAAATCTTAAGATTTTGTCCATTTAAATTGCACCTTCAAGATAAAATGGCTTAAAAAATGTTTGGAGCTCCCAGAATCATTATGGAATTTTATACCACACAATATATTAAAAAATTTAGGTGGCTTAAAGTTTCTAATGGGATGTAATTACACTGTCTCTAAATTGCCGATAAAACTCTCAAAGTTCTATCAGCAGGCTTTATTGTCTTGGAAATTATGTTATGTTCACAACTTTTCACCACATAAGAATATAATTTGGAACAATTGTAATATCACTGTTAACAAGAAATGTATATATAAAAAGAACTGGATTGAAAGGGGTATAATCTTTGTTACAGATTTGTTTGATGATAAAGGCAATCTTTATAGTTATGAAAATTTCTTAAAAGCTAAATCTTTTCCAGTCAAATATAAAGAATTTACTTCTGTGATAAGGGCTATTCCCACAGGTATTATTGAATTAATGAAATCTCACTTAGGATATCAACATTTTAATCTTCAAATACCTTCTTTAAAAGTTAATGGAATAACATTAACAGACATGAAATGTACCTACAAACATATAAGAAAAGTGCTTTATGACTATAATAAGATTTCACCCAGAGGGAAACCTTTCTGGAATTCACAATTGGATGACATAAAATGGCGTAAGGCTTGGTTGTGTCCATTTCAATTCTGTATCTCAAATAAAATTAGAGAAATCCATTTTAAAGTTTTACACAACATCTATCCATGTAACGCATTAATTTCCAAATTTACTGACATAGAACTTAATTGTACCTTTTGTAGCGCTGAGCCAGAAACGGTTGCGCATTTGTTTTGTCACTGTCCCACCTCATCTGTGTTTTGGAGTGACATAGAGAATTTTATACTGAACAAAACTGGACAGTCTATAATAATTATGCCTAAAGACACTATTACTAAATTTGAATGTGAAAATAAATCTTTAAATTACATGAGGAATCTTATAATTGCACTTGGTAAATTTCACATGCATAAAGTGAGGTTCTCTAGATCCCTCCCAAACATCGGTGCTCTTCTTGTTGAGTTCAACATGTATTTAGACACATTGGCCCTTATGACGAATAAAAAAAGTGAATGCACACTGTCATATTATAAGGAACTATTTTCTGTAGCCTCTGATTAAGTTTCATTGACTTTATTTAGGTTATTGTTTATCATGTTTAGATACTTTATACTTGTTTACTTTGCATATTTAATTGATTATCTGCTTTTTTTCATTTTCACTTGAAGAAATTTGAATTATAAGAATGTATTACACTTAGCTAAAAAAAAAGTTCGTTGTGACCTTCAAACTTTGAAAATATGCTTGCTGGTTGTCCATCGTGCCCGATGATGACCATCTTCTTCTATTTGTGGGTCCTTTGAGGACTCAGATAGCAGAAGATACCTGCGCAGAGATGGTTTTTAAAGTGGCATGGGGGGTGCGCTTCTCCCAACGCCACATGACTTGATTGTAGAGGAGATGGTTCCGATGGCAAGGGGGATCCCTAGACGACCGGCACCTCCACACAACTGCAGGGGGCTGCCGGAAATCCAGTTTTTCGGAAACCGCCTCGAAGCGTGCCGCCACAGCTTGCTTTTCTGTTGGGGTAAGCTCCCTTAGCCTTATGTCTTCCAGACTCACCCACAAGGCAGCGGGGCAGTGGTTGATAGGTGCCAGGGCGTGTCCACCAGGGTGGGCCTGCACACCATATCTCTGGGGCCCACTGCTGCTCCGAGATCCCCTGCCAAGTTAGCCTGGGGCCGCAAGACCCCAGTTACCATGTGTGGCCACGGGGAGGCCTGGCAGGAGTCTTGGTGAAGGAGAGGCTATGTACTGGCAAGGGAAGGCTTACACGCTAGGATGCTTCCCTATTCGCCACAAAGGCTAGCCAGCGGCAGCAAGCTAAGGGCAGGAAGACACAAGCGGGTTGGAAGAACACATGCACCTTCCCTCCAACTACACACTGCTGCACTAGACGCATCACAACACCCTGTGTGTATGTACACACACACACTTTGAAAATATACGATGTTTTGAGCATATAATTTTTTTTCTTCATGTCCCCTGCTGTATTGTTCTGTATTGTTTATAATTGGTTTATGTATGCGTATATATATATATATATATATATATATATATATATATATATATACACACACTCACCGGCACACCTGTCCAACTGCTCGTTAACGCAAATTTCTAATCAGCCAATCACATGGCAGCAACTCAATGCATTTAGGCATGTAGACATGGTCAAGACAATCTGCTGCAGTTCAAACCGAGCATCAGAATGGGGAAGAAAGGTGATTTAAGTGACTTTGAACGTGGCATGGTTGTTGGTGCCAGACGGGCTGGTCTGAGTATTTCAGAAACTGCTGATCTACTGGGATTTTCACGCACAACCATCTCTAGGGTTTACAGAGAATGGTCTGAAAAAGAGAAAATATCCAGTGAGCGGCAGTTCTGTGGGCAGAAATGCCTTGTTGATGCCAGAGGTCAGAGGAGAATAGCCAGACTGGTTCGAGCTGATAGAAAGGCAACAGTAACTCAAATAACCACTCATTACAACCGAGGTATGCAGAAGAGCATCTCTGAACGCATAACACGTTGAACCTTGAGGCAGATGGGCTACAACAGCAGAAGACCACACCGGGTGCCACTCCTGTCAGCTAAGAACAGGAAACTGAGGCTACAATTCGCACAGGCTCACCAAAATTGGACTGGAAAAGATTGGAAAAACGTTGCCTGGTCTGATGAGTCTCGATTTCTGCTGCGACATTTGGATGGTAGGGTCAGAATTTGGCATCAACAACATGAAAGCATGGATCCATCCTGCCTTGTGTCAACGGTTCAGACTGGTGGTGGTGGTGTAATGGTGTGGGGGATATTTTCTTGGCACACTTTGGGCCCCTTAGTACCAATTGAGCATCGTGTCAACGCCACAGCCTACCTGAGTATTGTTGCTGACCATGTCCATCCCTTTATGACCACAGTGTTCCATGATGCGAATCTCCCGGTCCACCACGTCCCAAAGGTGCTCTATTGGATTGAGATCTGGTGACTGTGGAGGCCATTTGAGTACAGTGAACTCATTGTCATGTTCAAGAAACCAGTCTGAGATGATTCGAGCTTTATGACATGGCGCGTTATCCTGCTGGAAGTAGCCATCAGAAGATGGGAACACTGTGGTCATAAAGGGATGGACATGGTCAGCAACAATACTCAGGTAGGCTGTGGCGTTGACACGATGCTCAATTGGTACTAAGGGGCCCAAAGTGTGCCAAGAAAATATCCCCCACACCATTACACCACCACCACCAGCCTGAACCGTTGATACAAGGCAGGATGGATCCATGCTTTCATGTTGTTGACACCAAATTCTGACCCTACCATCCGAATGTCGCAGCAGAAATCGAGACTCATCAGACCAGGCAACGTTTTTCCAATCTTCTATTGTCCAATTTTGGTGAGCCTGTGCGATTTGTAGCCTCAGTTTCCTGTTCTTAGCTGACAGGAGTGGCACCCGGTGTGGTCTTCTGCTGCTGTAGCCCATCTGCCTCAAGGTTCGATGTGTTGTGCGTTCAGAGATGCTCTTCTGCATACCTCGGTTGTAATGAGTGGTTATTTGAGTTACTGTTGCCTTTCTATCAGCTCGAACCAGTCTGGCTATTCTCCTCTGACCTCTGGCATCAACAAGGCATTTTTGCCCACAGAACTGCCGCTCACTGGATATTTTCTCTTTTTTGGACCATTCTCTGTAAACCCTAGAGATGGTTGTGTGTGAAAATCCCAGTAGATCAGCAGTTTCTGAAATACTCAGACCAGCCCGTCTGGCACCAACAACCATGCCACGTTCAAAGTCACTTAAATCACCTTTCTTCCCCATTCTGATGCTCAGTTTGAACTGCAGTAGATCGTCTTGACCATGTCTACATGCCTAAATGCATTGAGTTGCTGCCATGTGATTGGCTGATTAGAAATTTGCGTTAACGAGCAGTTGGACAGGTGTGCCTAATAAAGTGGCCGGTGAGTGTATATATGTGTGTGTGTGTGTGTGTGTGTGTGTGTGTGTGTGTGTGTGTGTGTGTGTGTGTGTGTGTGTATATGTATATGATGTTCTCTTTGTAATGTTTTGAATTGGATTTAAATAAAGTTTTGTAAAAAAAAAAATTACGCAGAAGGCATCCTTCGGCATCTGTATGAGCTGCATTAGATCAGGACGTGATAAGGAACACCTCTGCATCTGTATGAAACAGCGGGGTAACCATGACCTAACCTGTATTTAATATTCAAAAATCATAATGCAAGTTTCAAATTGGACTTTATAGAGCACCCACTGCATCTCCATACAGACGTGGAAGGTCAATATATTTGTCAATCGGGTCAATGGCATCATTACATGATGTCATGGGATGAGAATGTGTTGGGCATCTATACCTGTGTCAAACCTGCCCCATCTGATGAATGAGGTGAAGACACATGCTCAGAAGTTGCCTCGTTTTTGGTGCCTTCTGAGCGTGATGTCGCTAATCAAGGTGACGCCCCACTTCCTCTTAGTGAATGGGAGAGAGTTGGCGTTGAGCGCTGTCGAGGTAGTGATGTAAAGACGGCTTCCTAAGCCCACTGAATGTTTTCACAATGTGGTATAAAACTGTTTCAATGTCTCCTTCTCATCTGCTTTTTTACAGTGGAGCTGAAGTTTAACTTGGACCAGTATGTAAACAAACGTTACCCAGGCCTGGTGAAGATTGTGAGGAATAGCAAGAGGGAAGGCCTTATTCGGGCTAGGATACATGGCTGGAATGCTGCCACAGCCCCTGTTGTGGGCTTTTTTGACGCCCATGTTGAGTTCAACACAGGCTGGTAAGAAAAGGTCACGTTTAATGTAATAGCCTCACTCTTATCATCTCCCTCTCTCACCTTTTCATTTGACTGAGGATTTTTTTGTCTTTTCAGTACTGTGACTGTCATCTTTACATAATTAACTCTGAAATATGCACTTTCGTCTTTGCTAAGCATTTCAGTGAAGTGCCAGGAGAAACGATGAATTGGCTCTACCAAACTCCAATTAAGTTAACAGATTTGAAGCAAAATGACCCTTGTTACGAAGTATTTATCATTTATCAGCATTATCTTGTGCATATCACTGTGAACTGTGAGCAATAGTATACATGGTGGGACAAAAGAAAATACATTCAGGTTGCTGTTCAGAAATCCATAACTGATAGTAAAGAGCCAACAAAGTTAAAAGCAACTATGATAATAAGAGAGTACTGAACTCAAATGTGTATTTCTACATTGGTTTACTCCCAGGCTTTGAGCCTCCTTTGCGTTATGAAATTACTTCTGGGGGTCTCAGTCCAATGTCTAGCTGCCACTTATGTTTACTGCCAAAAAAGTCACTCAAATGCTCGTAATTGGCACCTAATTTGAGCCTGTCATCCTGTCAGTGTTTGAAAATGCAGCCCCGTTTTGGTTCCTAGGGAAGCAGCCTGGGAGGCTGGAAGGAATGAGGGCGGGAGGAAAGGAGGGATGGAGGAAGAAGAGGAGGGTGTAGCGAAATGTTTGGGTTATAAATTGTCTATGGTCTCCCTGGCTGCAGTTCATCCACTCTGGGTAAGAAGATACTGCCACATCACTCACATAGCGGGCCTCACAGGAAGCAAGCAGGAAACCGAAGGAAATGATATTTACTGAACTATTTTGTATCTTGATTCAGTGGAACATAAGAAATGATGGAAAAATCCCTGTTTCATACCCCATAGCAAATTAATGAAGCTAACTCACTAGCCAATCTCTGACCCAGCATACCAACCCTGAGTGGTTATCATAGAGTACAACAGGCTACGCTGTTATAAGCCTACCAGCCCATCGCATAGGCATACACCACTGACTTGCCCACCTAAAGGAGTTGTGATGGCATGCATGTCTTATTGTGTGATGGCTAGGATGTCGTAAATGTAATCACATGGCTGCCTTTGTTCTCTGATGAAAATGAGTTAGCCTCTGAGCTCTACCCAAAAAATCAGGAAACATGTTGGATCAAAAAGCATGCCGTGTAAAATACAACTGAAGACCCATGCACAAGTAAACTCCCGTTAGACGGCTTTATTTGCAGTAGTGACATTTCGAGCAGACTTAGCAACACAGGTCTGAGGAAGAGCAAGTACCTTGTCCTCACATTTTGTTTTATTTTACTTGGTCCCCTTGCACCTCAAGAAAACTCAGCTCTGCATAAATGCTGGGAGCATCTCCTCATCCTGATTTCAGCAAATCTAATGCAGCTATGATACCACTCTCTGAGAGCTATGTGCCACACCTAGCCCTAGCATCTCCTGAAACGTATTCTCATACAACAAAGCAAGATAAGTTCAAATGAGCACAAAGGTCTCTCTATATTATTATGCCTGTCAGGTGGATAGCCTGGAGAGTATTATGTGTTTGGCGTGCATGTGTCCGCGACTAATCTCGCAAACTACTGGACCTATCACCCCAAAATTCTTTGTGTACAGTTAATGACTGTATGATGAAGAACCTCTACTGGTTGCAGTGATTAAACCAGCTTTATTATATTGTGAAAATAAAGATAGGGTTAGGGTCAGACCAAAATGGTCACATGGCAAACCTTTTTGGAAAGTGCAAGTTCATATTAGTCGCATTTGTGCTAGAGTCTGCCTAGGAGGCTGCGCATCCACAGACTGACAGGCAGAAAAGTTTTTATTAGGTAGATTTATTTAGTTTGAGTGCTGCATCATCTTTCCCATTCAATCGACTTGGGCGCTGCACAAAAGTCTTGTAATGGCAGGAAAAACACCTTTTTTTCTGTCTGTGTGTACATGTACACTACCGTTCAAAAGTTTGGGATCACCCAAACAATTTTGTGTTTTCCATGAAAAGTCACACTTATTCACCACCATATGTTGTGAAATGAATAGAAAATAGAGTCAAGACATTGACAAGGTTAGAAATAATGATTTGTATTTGAAATAAGATTTTTTTTACATCAAACTTTGCTTTCGTCAAAGAATCCTCCATTTGCAGCAATTACAGCATTGCAGACCTTTGGCATTCTAGCTGTTAATTTGTTGAGGTAATCTGGAGAAATTGCACCCCACGCTTCCAGAAGCAGCTCCCACAAGTTGGATTGGTTGGATGGGCACTTCTTGCGTACCATACGGTCAAGCTGCTCCCACAACAGCTCAATGGGGTTCAGATCTGGTGACTGCGCTGGCCACTCCATTACCGATAGAATACCAGCTGCCTGCTTCTGCTCTAAATAGTTCTTGCACAATTTGGAGGTGTGTTTAGGGTCATTGTCCTGTTGTAGGATGAAATTGGCTCCAATCAAGCGCTGTCCACTGGGTATGGCATGGCGTTGCAAAATGGAGTGATAGCCTTCCTTATTCAGAATCCCTTTTACCCTGTACAAATCTCCCACCTTACCAGCACCAAAGCAACCCCAGACCATCACATTACCTCCACCATGCTTAACAGATGGCGTCAGGCATTCTTCCAGCATCTTTTCATTTGTTCTGCGTCTCACAAACGTTCTTCTTTGTGATCCAAACACCTCAAACTTGGATTCATCCGTCCACAACACTTTTTTCCAGTCTTCCTCTGTCCAATGTCTGTGTTCTTTTGCCCATCTTAATCTTTTTCTTTTATTGGTCAGTCTCAGATATGGCTTTTTCTTTGCCACTCTGCCCTGAAGCCCAGAATCCCGCAGCCGCCTCTTCACTGTAGATGTTGACACTGGTGTTTTGCGGGTACTATTTAATGAAGATGCCAGTTGGGGACCTGTGAGGCGTCTGTTTCTCAAACTAGAGACTCTAATGTACTTATCTTCTTGCTCAGTTGTGCAACGCGGCCTCCCACTTCTTTTTCTACTCTGGTTAGAGCCTGTTTGTGCTGTCCTCTGAAGGGAGTAGTACACACCGGTGTAGGAAATCTTCAATTTCTTAGCAATTTCTCGCATGGAATAGCCTTCATTTCTAAGAACAAGAATAGACTGTCGAGTTTCAGATGAAAGTTCTCTTTTTCTGGCCATTTTGAGCGTTTAATTGACCCCACAAATGTGATGCTCCAGAAACTCAATCTGCTCAAAGGAAGGTTAGTTTTGTAGCTTGTGTAACGAGCTAAACTGTTTTCAGATGTGTGAACATGATTGCACAAGGGTTTTCTAATCATCAATTAGCCTTCTGAGCCAATGAGCAAACACATTGTACCATTAGAACACTGGAGTGATAGTTGCTTGAAATGGGCCTCTATACACCTATGTAGATATTGCACCAAAAACCAGACATTTGCAGCTAGAATAGTCATTTACCACATTAGCAATGTATAGAGTGTATTTCTTTAAAGTTAAGACTAGTTTAAAGTTATCTTCATTGAAAAGTACAGTGCTTTTCCTTCAAAAATATGGACATTTCAATGTGATCCCAAACTTTTGAACGGTAGTGTATCTGTCCGCTGCTAATCTCTCATACTACTGGGCCTGTCAGCCTAATAATGTTTGTGCACAGTATGACTGTATGATCAAGTACCTCTTGTGGTTGCAGTGATTCAAAACCTTCAAAAAACCTGTTTAATACAGCAATTGAGCACCGGAGAAGAGAAAATATGCGGGCAGTGCCTCCGTATTTTCCCTTCTTCCAGTAGGCGAAAAAAGGGGTGGTTTGTCACCAGTTTGAGTACCTGAGAAGGGAAGATATGCCTAATGGGGATCTGCACTCTACTGAGTGTACTCTTCTAGAACTGAAATATTTTTCATTAGCCAGCTGTATGCATAACATTGTTTCTTGCTTGACTAATTAAATCACATGACAGCATTAAAGGTCAACATACAATAATACAAAGTGTCTGCAGCAGTCTAGTCAGCTATTCATTATAGACTATAGTGACCTTCTGACCTTTGCTAAGGTATAAATCGGTGAATTTCAATGCCCCAATCTGTAGGCTATACAATAGGTGTAATGGTATCTGAAGGCCTGGGGGCAATGGTGTCAAGCCAACCAGCTACCAAGCCAGCAGTCAATGCTAAGAGACAGGGCTGCATCAATACCTGTGTGCTTTACCGATGATAACTGATACCTTGATGGTTCTCTCGTCTGTTTTCCTATCTGTTCTCGTTGAAAAATGTATGTGCATTTTGTGCGCCGACACGACCCTGTCACCTCCATAGAATACACCCCTGTCATTTTTCATGTACGGCCATCGGTATTCCATGCTGAGGCTCTTTCTGTGAACCTGCTGTGACTCGGTTCAAACCGTGTAACTTCTGCTGTTGTAGTGGTGAACATGAACCTCATGCCCCCCCCCCCGCCTTCCTTTTGGTAACGTTGGTGCCTTTGTGTTTGTTTTGGTGCTTCACATTTGCTTTACATGATGCTATATTTACAGGTGCAAATAAAGAGTAGAGATGAATCCCTGTTGTTCTCCACAGCCACTGCAGATTCTGTGTAAAGGGATACAGTGATAGACAAGATGGTAGACATGTCAAATCTTACGAGGAAGTTTAAGTTGTTTTGGATGTCTTCGACTAGAAAATGTGTGTACAGGTATTTGTGCATAAGTGTTTGTATCAGTATGTGACTGTGGTTGTGTGTGCATTTGCAGACGTTTGCATGCATGGACAGTTTCTGTTGTATTTCATTCCATTTCCTTTGGGTGATATACACATTTGTGAGATAAGCTGGGAGTTCTGTGTCTTCCTTCATTCAAATAGATTTACTCTTGGTATTCATTTTTTACAATGGGATGCATTCTATTTATCCAAACGGGATTATTCACCTTGGCACACACAGTGATAAGTGAGATGGATGGTTCCTCCAGTCTCTGTTGTGAGCCTCTATAAATGACCTTGCTCACATTACTAGTGCGAACAGCCTTCCAGTTTTCTGAGCCAAAGACTATGCTGCCAAGCACTCAATTACAATGGTGTGATTCACTGACATTGTATTTCACTTGAAGCCCAGTACATTTACTGTAAAAATGTTAATTTGCATCACTGTCAAAAGAAATAGAACCACCACATAGTGTAATGTACACAGCTGCTTCCACAATGCATACTGCGATACACTGGTTTTGCCTTGATTTAGGGATATGAGACCATTCCATGTCATTAATGTGTTGTTGCATCGACGTAATGCGTGTGATCTATCTCTTCCAGCTCGTCCGTCTATCCTTGTCATCCATTCTGCTTGGAGAACTCCAAGCTGCGCACCCTTTGCCTGTTTAGTAAATGAACTGAATTACAGGGAGGAAATGGGAATCCGTTGTAAAAAGGAACTATGACTAAAACCGCATAACAATGGTGGCGAGCTGCAGATAAATTGGTGTTTATTCGGCATTTGAAATTCTCCACCGTCGCAATCTCTGGTTATTAATGATTCATGTTTAGCAGTTTAGGTGCTGCTGCGTGCTGAGTGAGTGGTGGAGATAAGAGGGATGTCGTTGTGGTAGGGTTGTAATGAGATACAGAGTTCAGAACTCAACACTCTGGTGATCGTGGAATGGTCTGATATTTTGACCTGGTGTGTTTATGACTCAGACCAACTGGTGGAATTATAAAAGAGAAGGAAAATTGAAAAAGATAGAACCGTTGCCATTTTGAACTACAGCATACAGAGTATTCATAGTGCACAACAACCACATTTAACAACATTTCTTACTTTATTGGTGATGCAGAGGTTTATTTGCTTATTATGTCATACGGGCTAATGATAAACCACAGACATTTCACTGTCATCAGTGGCTGCAGATTTTTTTCTTTTTATTCAAATAAAACACGTCTTTACTTTTTGTCGTACTGGCTGGCTCCCTTTCCATGTTTACCTCTGTCTCGAAATGGAGACAGTAGCTGCTAACACAATGAGTGTTCCCAGAATATGGGCTAGGCGTGCTTCAAAAACACAGAAACGAAAACAATTTGTACTGTCTTTACACCGTCATATCAACCGCATCCTGGTCAAATGCATTTAGGTGTATAAAAAAATCTAACATTGCCTTTTTCTGGTACATACTACTGCTTCACAGTGTCGCTTGCAAAAAGCCCAACACCCCAAATGAATTTATATTCTGTGAGTACACCTGTCCCTCTCTGGGTTCTGCATTTTTCCTAGGAGGTAGGGGATTGGCCATTATTAATAAATGCTCTACATACACATGGCTGATCTGTTCAGCCTGGCAGCTAAGAAGGAGGATGGGATGGCCTTACATCTTGAGAGTCTTAATGCATTTGAAAATAACTAGAGGCGATGGATGCTTAGACGCGCCTTAAAGACTCATCATACTTGTAATCCCATGTCTGTGTATTTGTACACACATGGTATTTTTTCGTGCATGTACACACACACACACACACACACACACACACACACACACACACACACACACACACATACATACACGTACATATAAACTCACGGATAATATGTGACATACATGTAGGTTTCAGTATGGTAACATTGTACCCCCCTTCTTTTTTTTCTCCCCTGCAAAGCCATTCCACATGTTCCAGGAATGCACTCAAGTCCCAGACAGAATTAAAGGGCATCTTATTTTAGGCACTCTGGGGTCTGTTATTCTCAGAGCACAGTGGTGAATGCAGCTAGATCCCATTATCTGATAATTCCTTGTCTGAGAATTTTTTTTTCCCAATTCTAGATGGGTCACATCAGAATTCCATTAATGTGGCAAAATAAAATAAAAGATGGAGCTCTAATCTCCAAGAGCCATGCTGCAAGCTTTTTGTATAAAAAAAAGGACAAAAGTAAGACAGATAGCAAAGCACGCACTGTGGACATCATGTTGAGTCAAATACACACAGATTGAAATCACAGAAATATTTGTCTGGGCTTATGATGTTCCAGTATGACATAGCATTGTATTTGTTTAAGGCTGTGGTATGTGTGCTTAGCCTGATTTGAAACCGGCCTAACATACTTGCTATTAAGAAAGACAAACAGCCAGGAAAGAAGAGCTGATGAATCAAAAGGCCATTTCCTTCGACAAGAAATGGCACAGAGAGGTGAATGGCAACACTCGTTGTTACCATGTATTCACATTTATTGCATGATGGGTCACCACAAAGGTGAGAAATCTCATTTGAAAAAGAAAGTGAAGGTAATTTGATCAGACACGGATGAATAACCCTTGCTGTGGAATGCAGATGAAACGGCAGACAGGAAGGGGAAAACGACATGGGCTCATCTGTCAAAACCAGATGTGTCCTCATTTCCAGAGTGTCTCTATCATATCAACCTTGGGATCCCTGAGTCAGCCAGGCTCCCGGTGAGCGAGCTGGTAGCTGGCTCTGGGGTGTTACAGGTTTTCAAGGACAGAGGAAGATGAATGGTTAATGAGCAGAGCACCAAAAGGACTGGGGTTGTTTTCAAAGTTACGGGATGTGAAAGGGGTTTCTCTATCAGCAACACCTCAACATGTGGTTGGAGGTTGACTTAAAAACAGGCCGGCACCACCGTAACACTTCGACAGCAGGGGTTTATTAAGTGCAGGCTTCAAGGATTAGACAAAGTTTTTGCCCCAAAATAAATGCATGTGTGAGAGATTTGCTTTTAGTAAGCAATGTTTGCCTATATCATTTAGATGAAGAAATGACTCATTAAATCAAATGAATGCATAGCTTTTTTTTTTTTAAATTTAAGCCATAAATTTGCCTTGCAGGTAATACAGGTCACTTATCTTTATGAATATTTTTGATGTGTTGTCAATGCATTTTGATGCATTGGACTTTATATGCTGTATACATTCACATATAATCTAATAGTACAACCCTTGTATGGTTTCAGAGTAAATTCAGGTCTTTAGGAATGCAGCAAGAAGTACTGATACTTACCAGTCAAATTTTATTATGGGATAGTTTTTCTCAAAATACTGCCCCCAGTCATATTTTACCAACATCACCGCTTGTAGTTCCATTTGTATCCTTTCCCTCTGTACTCTGTGTCCCATACCTTTGCCTGATAAGGAATCATTCTGCCTTTAGAAGATAAATGGGCTTGGTTTTAAAAGAGGCTAAGGGGGAGGGAGAGAGAGAGATAACAGGAAACCAGAGACAAGCGGAGAGAGAGAGCACAAGAAAGACACTGGGTGAAGAGGTGGATGTAGTGAGTAGTGAAGTTGGAGTGTGAGAGTACCCTGAGAGAAACATTCATCATTTCATAATTGCAGCATCTTTTTAAATTTAGAAGCACAACATGTGATATGAAAACTCAGCACATGAAGCTATGATGGAGATGTTCTTTGTAACATGCAGCGGATATGTGAATTTGCCTACTGATGTCAATGTGACCTTAAGTCACTCACACTTGAACTCCCAATACCTTTGGGTTTGAAGAACTGTTGCCTTGGGCCATGGCCTGAGAAAAAAGGGAGCAAACATAGCATATATGTAGCCAAGCACTTCAGTGACGAGCACTAAAATCTGCTCTCCGTTTGATGTGCTCTGAAAGAAAGAGTGCCAGCCAAAGCAGCCCTGGAGCAAAATCCAGAGATGAAGAGTGTGGCAAGCTTTTGGAGCAAGACTTTTCAGAAACTTAGTGGCAACCCTTCACAAACAGAAAAAAAATAGGAGGAGTAGTTTTCCAAAAGAGCAGACCTTGGAAAAGCCGACATTTTTGTCTTTATTTATGTATGTATTTATTTTTTTTTCATTTTACCATACTTGTTGCCTGATATTTTCAGGTTCATATATGAGGGGATGTAATATGGTTTTTTTTTTCTTCCAAAGATGTTTGCATTGCAGATTTGGCCAGTACATCATGCACAACTGCAAGCATACACATTCAAGACATCCATAGCAATTGTGCATTCACAGCTAAGTAATTATTATAGATCTCTATATATTATTAGGATTGCTCTAGCTCTAGTGCATTAGTTGTACACATAGACATTGCATATATATATATATATATATATATATACATACATACACACACACACACACACACACACACATTTTATATACACACACTATCTATCTATATATATATCTATATATATATATGTATCAACACAGATACAGGAAAAAAGTTTTAATACATTGCAATACAGGCCTGTTTCGTGCGACACACACGCATCAGCTGCTAATTATGCAAAGTATGCAAGGTCATTAGCAGCTGATGAGTGAGTGCCGCACGAAACAGGCCTGTACTGCAATGTATTAAAACTTTTTTCCTGTATCTGTGTTGATATTCCGCTCCTCATTAGTTGAGCACTTATAACACCATTGATGGTTTCAGAAAAAAATGCTATATATATATATATATATATATATATATATACACTCACCGGCCACTTTATTAGGCACACCTGTCCAACTGCTCGTTAACGCAAATTTCTAATCAGCCAATCACATGGCAGCAACTCAATGCATTTAGGCACGTAGACATGGTCAAGACGATCTGCTGCAGTTCAAACCGAGCATCAGAATGGGGGAGAAAGGTGATTTAAGTGACTTTGAACGTGGCATGGTTGTTGGTGCCAGACGGGCTGGTCTGAGTATTTCAGAAACTGCTGATCTACTGGGATTTTCACGCACAACCATCTCTAGGGTTTACAGAGAATGGTCCGAAAAAGAGAAAATATCCAGTGAGCGGCAGTTCTGTGGGCAAAAATGCCTTGTTGATGCCAGAGGTCAGAGGAGAATGGCCAGACTGGTTCGAGCTGATAGAAAGGCAACAGTAACTCAAATAACCACTCATTACAACCGAGGTATGCAGAAGAGCATCTCTGAACGCACAACACGTCGAACCTTGAGGCAGATGGGCTACAGCAGCAGAAGACCACACCGGGTGCCACTCCCGTCAGCTAAGAACAGGAAACTGAGGCTACAAATCGCACAGGCTCACCAAAATTGGACAATAGAAGATTGGAAAAACGTTGCCTGGTCTGATGAGTCTCGATTTCTGCTGCGACATTCGGATGGTAGGGTCAGAATTTGGTGTCAACAACATGAAAGCATGGATCCATCCTGCCTTGTATCAACGGTTCAGGCTGGTGGTGGTGGTGTAATGGTGTGGGGGATATTTTCTTGGCACACTTTGGGCCCCTTAGTACCAATTGAGCATTGTGTCAATGCCACAGTCTACCTAAGTATTGTTGCTGACCATCCCTTTATGACCACAGTGTTCCCATCTTCTGATGGCTACTTCCAGCAGGATAACGCGCCATGTCATAAAGCTCGAATCATCTCAGACTGGTTTCTTGAACATGACAATGAGTTCACTGTACTCAAATGGTCTCCACAGTCACCAGCTCTCAATCCAATAGAGCACCTTTGGGATGTGGTGGACCGGGAGATTCGCATCATGGATGTGCAGCCGACAAATCTGCAGCAACTGCGTGATGCTATCATGTCAATATGGACCAAACTCTCTGAGGAATGTTTCCAGTACCTTGTTGAATCTATGCCACGAAGGATTAAGGCAGTTCTGAAGGCAAAAGGGGGTCCAACCCAGTACTAGCAAGGTGTACCTAATAAAGTGGCCAGTGAGTGTGTATATATACACTACCGTTCAAAAGTTTGGGATCACCCAAACAATTTCGTGTTTTCCATGAAAAGTCACACTTATTCACCACCATATGTTGTGAAATGAATAGAAAATAGAGTCAAGACATTGACAAGGTTAGAAATAATGATTTGTATTTGAAATAAGATTTTTTTTACATCAAACTTTGCTTTCGTCAAAGAATCCTCCATTTGCAGCAATTACAGCATTGCAGACCTTTGGCATTCTAGCTGTTAATTTGTTGAGGTAATCTGGAGAAATTGCACCCCACGCTTCCAGAAGCAGCTCCCACAAGTTGGATTGGTTGGATGGGCACTTCTTTGAGCAGATTGAGTTTCTGGAGCATCACATTTGTGGGGTCAATTAAACGCTCAAAATGGCCAGAAAAAGAGAACTTTCATCTGAAACTCGACAGTCTATTCTTGTTCTTAGAAATGAAGGCTATTCCATGCGAGAAATTGCTAAGAAATTGAAGATTTCCTACACCGGTGTGTACTACTCCCTTCAGAGGACAGCACAAACAGGCTCTAACAGGTACTATTTAATGAAGATGCCAGTTGGGGACCTGTGAGGCGTCTGTTTCTCAAACTAGAGACTCTAATGTACTTATCTTCTTGCTCAGTTGTGCAACGCGGCCTCCCACTTCTTTTTCTACTCTGGTTAGAGCCTGTTTGTGCTGTCCTCTGAAGGGAGTAGTACACACCGGTGTAGGAAATCTTCAATTTCTTAGCAATTTCTCGCATGGAATAGCCTGCATTTCTAAGAACAAGAATAGACTGTCGAGTTTCAGATGAAAGTTCTCTTTTTCTGGCCATTTTGAGCGTTTAATTGACCCCACAAATGTGATGCTCCAGAAACTCAATCTGCTCAAAGAAGTGCCCATCCAACCAATCCAACTTGTGGGAGCTGCTTCTGGAAGCGTGGGGTGCAATTTCTCCAGATTACCTCAACAAATTAACAGCTAGAATGCCAAAGGTCTGCAATGCTGTAATTGCTGCAAATGGAGGATTCTTTGACGAAAGCAAAGTTTGATGTAAAAAAAATCTTATTTCAAATACAAATCATTATTTCTAACCTTGTCAATGTCTTGACTCTATTTTCTATTCATTTCACAACATATGGTGGTGAATAAGTGTGACTTTTCATGGAAAACACAAAATTGTTTGGGTGATCCCAAACTTTTGAACGGTAGTGTATATATATATATATATATATATATATATATATATATATATATATATATATATATACTGCTCAAAAAAATAAAGGGAACACCTAAAAACACAATATAGACCTCGATGAATGAAATATTTCAGCTGAAAATCTTTATTTATTAGACAGAGGAATGTGTTTAGAGCAAAATAACCTAAGAATGATCAATGGAAATCAAAATCATTAGCCCATTAAGGTCTGGATTCAGAATCATACTCAAAATCAAAGTGGAAAATGAGAACATAGGCTGATCCAACTTCTGTGGAAATTCTTCAAGACGATTCAAAATGAGGCTCAGTAGTGTGTGTGGCCTCCACGTGCCTGTATGCACTCCCTACAACGTCTGGGCATGCTCCTGATGAGACGACGGATGGTCTCCTGAGAGATCTCCTCCCAGACCTGGATCAGGGCATCGGTCAACTCCTGGACAGTCTGTGGTGCGACATCGCGTTGGCGGATGGTACGAGACATGATGTCCCAGAGGTGCTCGATTGGATTCAGGTCTGGGGAACGTGCAGGCCAGTCCATAGCATCAATGCCCTCGACATACAGGAACTGCTGACACACTCTGGCCACATGAGGATGAGCATTGTCATGCATGAGCAGGAACCCAGGGCCCACTGCACCAGCATATGGTCTGACAAGGGGTCTGAGGATCTCATCCCGGTACCTAATGGCAGTCATGGTACCTCTGGCTAGCACGTAGAGGTCTGTGCGGCCCTCCAAGGATATGCCTCCCCAGACCATCACTGACCCACCGCCAAACCGGTCATGCTGGAGGATGTTGCAGGCAGCAGAACGTTCTCCACAGCGTCTCCAGACTCTCTCACGTCTGTCACATGTGTTCAGTGTGAACCTGCTCTCATCTGTGAAGAGCACAGAGCGCCAATGGCGAATCTGCCAACCAAGATGTTCTCTGGCAAAGGTCAATCGGGCTGCACGGTGTTGGGCTGTGAGCACAGGCCCCAATTGTGGACGTCGGGCCCTCATACCATCCTCATGCATTCTGTTTCTCACTGTTTGAGCAGAAACCTGCACATTAGTGGCCTGTTGAAGGTCGTTTTGTAGGGCTCCGGCAGTGCTCCTCCTGTTCCTCCTTGCACAAAGGACCAGAAAACGGTCGTGCTGCGGGGTTGTTGTCCTCCTGCGGCCCCCTCCACGTCTCCTGGTGTACTGGCCTGTCTCCTGGTACCTCCTCCATGCTCTGGACACTGTGCTGGGAGACACATCAAATCTTCTTGCCACAGCACGCATTGATGTGCCATCCTGGATGAGCTGCACTACCTGAGCAACTTCTGTAGGTTGCAGATACCGCCTCATGCCACCTCTAGTGGTGAGGGCACTAGCAAAAGGAAAAACTAACCAAAGATCGGCCAGAAAAGATGAGGACAGGCAAATGGTCTGTGGCCACCACCTGCAAATCCATTCCTTCTATAGGGGTTGTCTTGCAAATTGTCTAATTTCCACCTGGTGGAAATTAGACAATTTACCAACAGGTGAAATTGATTCACAAATCAGTGTTGCTTCCTAACTGGACAGGTTGATATCTCAAAAGTGTGATTGACTTGGAGCTACATTGCATTGCTTATGTGTTCCCTTTATTTTTTTGAGCAGTGTATATATATATATATATATATATATATATATATATATATATATATACACATATATGTGTGTACACACACACACACACACACACACACACAGGTATATATGTGTATATATGTGTGTGTATGTATATATATGTGTGTGTGTGTGTGTATCGATAGATAGATAGATAGATATGGCTATATACATTTGTACTATTCTTTGCCCATGACAGTTTATTCACTCCTCATAATGGTCATGTAAAGGTTTTGCAAACACATCCCAATGACTGTGTATACTTTATTCTGAGTCTTATCTCCTTTTCCCATGGATCCAAGGGCTGAACCTATTCTGACCAGGATGAAGGAGGATCACACTCGCATCATTTTGCCTGCCATTGACAACATCAAGTACAACACGTTTGAGGTACAGCAGTATGCCAACGCAGCTCATGGCTACAACTGGGGACTGTGGTGCATGTACATCATCCCTCCACAGGAGTGGCTTGACAAGGGCGATGAGACAGCCCCTATCAGGTAAGGGCCACTGCTGCAGAACAGTGTCCATTATAGATGAGGATGTTTGATGAAATATGGATAGCCCTGGCATATGACTTATTCATGTTTGGAGCCATCAAACTAAGGGCTCTGTGGTCTGATATTCCACCCAAACACACAAGTCAAGCCTCCCATGGAAAGTTGTCTAATTATCGTGATGAATATCTTAATTTTGATGCAGGAACACAAGAGGCCACACTGGCATGGTGTCATTTGTATAATTGCATGATGTATACCGTGCATATTTCTGTTCATCACTGGTGCTGAATGGAGAGCTGTGCTGGCTAGGATCATACCACTGTCTAATCTTGGATGAATTACATCTGTGGGAACCGTGAATTGAACTGATTTTCAGTACATGCAGGAATCGTGCACAAACATCATCTGCTTCAATTGAGAAAGGTCATGGCAACACTTACTCTACGACAACCCCGGGGATTGCATTCATTATTAATGAAGCCAATGCAGTATCTGAGGATTGGTGGTTATTGTTAAAATATCAGTGTTTCACTTAATCCTTAATGTGTATTAGCCTATAATTGAATACATGTTAGAATTCATCAGAGCCAATAGATTCCCAAGAGATAACTGTCTGTTTATTTCTACAGTATCTATCTGCAGAGAATTACTAGGTTGTCCTGGTGGCCAAAGATATTATCATGTATCCAGGGGTCACATGATCAATCCCCACAGCATCCAACATGATTATCCCTATCTCAGTAGCCCTGAGCTGAATGCAGAACCAATTTCTCCGCTCCGTGGTCACCACTTTAGGCTACCCCTGCTCTTCGATCCATCTGATGAAACGTGTACTTGTAAATGTGTTCGACCCAGAGGGATATGACAGCAAGCAAATTCCCACTTATGTGGCATGTAATATATTGTTTTGTTCAAACATGCAGCAAGCCAGTGCTTAGCTAACAGGAGAAATGGTATGGCAACTGAAGAACTCCTAATTTAAAAAAAAAATATTTAGTATTAATATTACTATGCTGTTTTATTTAGTTCAAACATTGCATGAGGTATAGAGGCATCTAGATAGATAACTATGGTTTGCTTGTGCTAGTGTGTCAGAGTCAGTATTTGTGCAATTCAACATGAGAGCAAAGTATGCAAGGTCAAGTTAGAACCAGTATAACCCAGCTCAGATATAATTTTTTAGTCTTTTCTATTTTCATGGATTTGTTGGATCTGAAATTATACTGCGTGCAAGCTGTATTGTTGAATTTTGAATTATGATGAATTAAAGATGGAGCAATGAATCCACATCAAACATGAAAAGTAATCTTTCAAAATTCCACTTAACCATTCTGATTAAATATAGGGCCCTATAGGGCAACAGCATGCCCAAATCCACTTTTGCTAGTAAAACAGTGCATAATCTGGGCAAAAAATTAGGTGCAAAGGGGTTGTGCTTAGTCTCTTAATTAATCATGTGTGTTTTGGACATGACATAAATTAAACCAATCAGTGTCATCCCCCATTCCCTTTAAAAGCCAGGTGCACTTGCACCTTGATGCATTGCTATTTAAATGGCGGATTTAGCAAGTTGGAGAAATGAGCGGTTTTCTGCTGAGGAAACATATCTGCTCATGTGCGAAGAAAAAGCGCGCGAGTAGCCCGTATATGGGAGCAGCAGGAATCCACAAATGCTCGGATTACATTTTGACATTTATAATCTCTCACATTGTAATGTTTTTAGTTGTAGTCTTTTGTATGTTTGTGCACTGCTGCGCATCCCTGTGTGTGTAACAAGCAGAGTGTATGCGTGTTGTGACCCCCGCCTATGTAGGTGCATTTCACTATCTGAATAACGTGCCCTTTAAATAGCAGAAAAATACTGCACTATTGACTTTAGACCAGGATTTTGTTGGTCAGTGGCGCAATCGATTTCCGCTGCCTCAAGACAGCAATGCGCCAACAATGCACCTGACTACACCTCCTTTTAACACCAGCACGTCCATGGGCGCAAGTAAATTAGCTATTTCAACAATGTGGGCGCTAGACGAGAAAATGAAGACTACGTTGTTCTGAAACTAGCAAAGACACTTGCACTGCATTTTGCGCTGGATGTAAGACAGGGCCCATAGCTTCCTGATATCCAATAGTCCAATAAAACAATGAAAAAAGATTCAGCAGCATTTGTGAATTTGGTTGGGCTCTGACAGGTTTAAAGCATAACTTTTTTGCTCATGTACACTATTTTTTTTTAATTAGTTGTCGACTTTCGCAATTGCTGACTATTGCATCTCATTTTACCATATAGACTCGTCACATGCTGCAAGTCGAAATAAGTGATAGGATGCCATTCACTTTATGCTTGTTAGTAAGACCCATGTTTGGGAGCTGTTGACAGCTAAACCTGTGAATGAATACTAGGTGAGACCCTGAACCAGCATCTGTGGCATAGTGCTTATAATGTATTTAATACAGATATGCAAAGAAAATTTTTTTTCCTGAAACTTTATGAAATATGGCAACTTACATGCCCGGTTGGACAAATAGCTAAAACAAAATTATTTATGTTAATAGGTTTGTATGGAAATTTGACATCCAAACACAGAGCCTCATTATTTCTTGACTAATCGATAATTCAGTTCTACTCTAAGAGTTGCTGTGACCTAGGGCAGTGAAAGATTAGATGCAAACTAGTGGTTTAAATACCCTTCTTGGTCCAGCTTGAGCAAAAATACACATGTATTTTTAATCTACTTTGGTATGTGTGTTGTCTTGTTCTGTTGAATGACTACTTGTTCTGTTTAAGGAATTGCTGCAGTTCTTCTACACTAACTGACTTAACTCAGTATGTCTGAAGTAATAAATTACCAAAAAGATGAAAAAGGTAAAAAGGGGCACTGTGGCACTAAATATTTGTTGTCTTAAAGTATCAAAAAGCCGCCGGCTTCCATTGCAGGGCTGTTTTGTGTTTCTCTATTGACACTTGCTGCAAATGGACAGATCGCCTCAAGGGCCAGCTGAAGTGTGCCAGCTTTGTAGATTTCTATTGGAAATCATTCCTCCACTTGTTTCCTCAAGCTTTCTGCCCATCAACAACAGAAGCCTGAATCTTCACAGCCATTCAGAGCTCAAACTCAAAGCCTTTTCTGTCTGTTCTAACGCATTCAGCAGCGAAGTGGGTAAAAGGTTACTGGACAGCTTATTCTCAGTGTGTAAGTCAAGTGTGGGGATTTTAATGATTAAAGGGATTTAACAAAAACCGTTTTTGGCAAATTTAGAGTTGTTATTGACCGCAGAGAAGGGGCTGGTGGTGGTGATGATCCGGTGACTTTTAGGGGTTTGAAAATTGCCTGCGGACATAACAGAAACCTCAATAGTTTATTTGTAAGCCCAAGTCAGTGAAGGGTTTTATTCCGTTTCCTATTTGTAGAGCTGTCCAGCTCTAGATAGAAAGGGTACCACATGTAAGAAAGAACAACACTAAACACTGTACATAAACCATTTTGACTGTCAGTAGACCACAGGACCATGGTAGTTTCGAGAAGAAGCTTGCAACCCAAATGTTTTCAAGTTTGTTGGAGCCATTTCAATTGTAGCCAGGTGGCACTGATACAGGTGTGGTGCAAAGCAGGGTTAAAGGTGGTGTGTTTATTTTAAGAAATATACTTTTTGTATAGTGTGAAAATAAGTGGCCTGGCATGTCTGACATTAAGTTTTGGCTTCTTGACAATTTTTGGTGATAACAGAGGATCCAAAGAGCATATTGGAAGCACGCCATCTATGCCGGAGCCAAGAGTAGCTGCTTTACTGACCAAACAACCAGTGTGTCAACAACAAGTCAATAATCATTCCTCTGTATCAGTTACTTATAGCAACATTAACAATGATAATCCAGATCTGCTTGCTGTTCATTGTCCAACCATGGATCTCGCTGGTCAAATGGAGAGACCCGAGGAGACGGAACTGTGAGTGCACTGGGTGCAGTGACGGACATCCAAGGTTATAACCGGGCAGTAGACCATGCATTGGAAAGTGTGTGCGGCTGGACGCGGGGCAGACGGAGATTGGACTCTATGATGCCATTTTGGACACTCCAGTGTAGCGACGCAACGTCGAACAGAGGAGGAAAGTTTCTTTTGGACCAATGCCAAGTGAAAGGATGTAAACGGTAGTGCTACCATAAAAAGTACATGGCCATTAAAATGTGTGCACACAAAGGAACTACCGGAGAAATCCCAATGCATTTTAAGAGACAATTTATGTTAAATGCTTTATTTACATTCAATGTTTGTAAAAAAACGATTTTTGATTTCAAGGATTTTATCCTGCTCATTACCTGCTTCACCTTTGTGAGTTTGATCAAACCCCTACAATTCCACGAAGTAAATTTTACCTTGCAACTCTCTGACATTGATTCCGGTATGTTATATTAGGAACTGTAGTGAAGAAGTACTTTGACAAACCACACCCACTGATGAAAGAATAAATAATAAAATGAAACCACAAAAACCCACCCTCAACCCCATACGAACCTAAGTCCAGGAACTCTGGACATCCCCTCCCATCCCACGTTTAACTACCGCTAAAACGAGTTTCTCTACCTTTTCTTTTCTTCTCGCTCCAGCTCGCTATCTTACTTTTTCTAAATACTAATCACACATAACATCAGTAATGAACTGTGCAACGCTTACAACATGTAGGCATATATAACATTAACCACCCGAACACATACACAAACCTGGAACCCGTGCATGCAGACTGGAAGACGAGGAGAGGGAAAAGTCTGTAGCCTGGTCACAAGAGTCCGCGATGCTTTGGGCCTTCCTTCCTCCGACAGGCGCATAAACTGATGATGACTCTCTCTGTCCCTTAGGCCTAGGCCTACTTGGATGTGCCCATGTCATTTCGGCTGGTGCTTGGACATTGTCTCTCATTCAGGGTTAAGGGCATTCCACAAAAGCTGAATAGTCTAGCTATAAACGAGACTCCGTCCTGTCCAGGTAGAAAAATAAAGCCTAAAAAAAAACAAAATGGCGACAACCCGAACACGTAGCTACATCTTTCGTGTAAATGGAAATAAAATAGAATAAAGTGGGCTTAATAGCCTACTGTGTCAGTCCTTATCCGAGGGATTGAATAAACCTCTCCGCTTCTGCTGGGCTTTGAAAGGTGTGGGGTCTCTCGTCCTGTGTTACCAGGAGCCGGGCTGGGAAGATGGTTCTGTGCTTGTGGATCCCCCGGTCTCTCAGCTTCTTCCGGACCTGATCGTAGTCGCGCTGCATCTTGTGCACCCCAGCAGAGAGGTCGATGTGAAAACGGACCGGCGTGTTCTTGTAAAGGACCTGTCCCTTGGTTTTGGCTGCCTTTAGTACTCGCTCCCTATCCTTAAAGTTCATGAACCTCATGATCAATGTCCTTGGACAACCCGTGCGAGAGTCTACCGGAGCGCCGATTCTATGAGCCCGCTCCACCACCAAGCCCTCCCGCGGATCCATGTAAAGAGCCTTCGGCAACCACTTCTCCAAAAATGCAGGTGCATCCTGGCCCTCTTCTTTCTCCGGTAGGCCCAACAACCTTACGTTATGTCGCCGACTCCTGC
Organism: Lampris incognitus; assembly: GCF_029633865.1. Lineage (NCBI taxonomy): Eukaryota > Metazoa > Chordata > Actinopteri > Lampriformes > Lampridae > Lampris > Lampris incognitus. The sequence continues at coordinate 132,283,108 of NC_079211.1, read as the reverse complement.
ATTCCAAGTCCTCCACTTTGTCAGTAAGGCTTTTGACGGTGCTTTCCAGCGTGCTAACTCGGGGTGTTAGCTTCTTCACGTCGTCCTCCACGTCAGAAATCCGTTGTTCGGCCTGTTCCATGCGACCCAAGAATTCCTGTATTTGTTTCTTTACATCCGCAATTGTCGCTTGCACTCCATCAATTTTCTTGTAAAGTCCACTTTTGAAAGACTGTATGGCTTTCATGATATCTTGGTTGCTATTCTTATCTGTGTCTAACATTTCGTCATCTTCTTCCTCGTGGTCGTCTTCTTCGTTAGCCATATTTTCAACCTGCATGGCGTCGCTAACCTTCTCAGCCTCTTCCTCGTGTCGCGATTTCCTTTTCTCCTTCTCTTTTTCTCTCTTTGCCTTTTCTTTCGGGTTTTTCCCTGACATTTTAGTTCTGGGTACTCTTATACACGTATTGCGTGACTTTAGACAAGATTCGGATTAGTATTGTAGGATTAATTTACACGGTAGCTGCAGAGCTTGAGATGTGCAACCTCCTAGTCCCTCGCCATAACCGGAAGTCTCTTACATTCAATGTTTGAATGAAAAGCAGTTTGTGTGTGGTGGAAAACAAAGGTAAAATGGATGACAAGTTAATGGGGCTCATTTGTGTGTAAAGGCAGCACCTGGCACTGATTTGGTAGGCGTGCACGCTGACACTCAAACTGACAATGAGGGAGGGTCTCTGTCAGAAAAGGAGCAGTGAAACTTACAGCAAAGGCATTGCTTTCTAAAATAAGTGATTTAGAGAAACTAAGACCATTTAAACTAAATAAAGCTGCCAACTTAAAAAAATACAGTTCAAGGGTTGATGACTGGTTATAAAGCTGAAATAGAAAGCAACTTCAGCAAGTATCAAATGTTGGTGAATGACGCAAAGGATGCACATAATTTGCTTGAGTTATAACCTCTGGAAGAAAAGTATGAAATTTGGTTCAATGCAAAAACTTGTGGTTGTAAATGAATTTTCCCACAGTGTCACAAAATGGTTGACGTGCAAATTATGGAACTGCTGAAAATGTTGACGTTAACATCGGTGTAACAGAAATAAAGCCAATGGACAGTGTGCCAAACGTTGGATCAGTGTCATCAAACGCCCCAATAAAAGTCGCAGCAGTTCAAGATCAACTCGATCAAGCAAATCCTCATTTGAAATTGCACGTACAGCGGGCGTCCAGGTAGCGTCGTGGTCTATTCCGTTGCCTACCAACACGGGGATCACCAGTTCAAGTCCCTGTGTTACCTTCAGCTTGGTCACGTGTCCCTAGACACAATTGGCCATGTCTGCGGGTGGGAAGCCAGATGTGGATATGTGTCCTGGTCACTGCACTAGCGTCTCCTCTGGTCAGTCGGGGCGCCTGTTCAGGGAGGGGGAACTGGGGCTCATAGCGTGATCCTCCCACGCGCTACGTCCCCCCAGTGAAACTCCTCACTGACAGGTGAAAAAGAAGCGGCTGGCGACTCCACATCTATTGGAGGAAGCAAGTTGTAGTTTGCAAACCTCCCCGGTTCAGCAGAGGGGTTGGAGCAGCGACTGGGACGGCTCGTAAAAGTGGGGTAATTGGATGAGTACAATTGGGGGGGATAAAATAAAAAGAAAGAAAGAAATTGCATGTACAAAAGCCAAGAGAGCCATGCTCCTGACGCATGCAGCATCGCTGAAAAGGAAACATGAACTGGAGAACAAGGCGGAATCAGTGAGCAAACACATGGAGCAAATGTAAATTGATGTCAAAATTGAAGCCTCAGGTGCAGAACTAGCAATTTTTGTGAGCATTTTCAGATCAAGATGGAATGGAATCCTATTTTGAGAAGCAAAGGCCTAAAGAAATAAGTGTTGTCAGTCCTGCTCCAAAGCACAAAGAGTCCATAACATCAACAGAGTCCATAATGTCAATGGAAAATAAAAACTTGCCTTTCACAAGAGTAGAAATGACTGAAAATGTTGCACATGCAATTGATAATTCCACACTACAGATTCTACAAAGGCAAAATGAAACATCTGGATTGCTGATACAACAATAAAGGACAAACCAACTTCCACCAAGCGAAATACCTGTTTTTGAAGGTGACCCTTTAAAATGCAAAGTTTTCATGCAAGCCTGTAAAGACTGTTGAAGAGAAGAGTACAACTAAAGGGGACTGCATGGATTGTCTGTAAAGATACACCATAGTGTGCCCACAAGACTTTGTACAAAGCTGTTTACACATGAGTGCAGAGAGGCTTTGAAACAGTCAAAGCCCTCCTGCAAGAGCATTTTGGGAATGAAGCAAATATCACAGCAGCCTTTATGAAAAAAGTTCACAACTGCCCTGCTGTTAAGCCTGAAAATGTTTCCTTTCTCCAGGATTACACTTTATTCCTACATGGATGCAACAATACAATGTCTGATTTACAAGACATGACAGAACTTGACATGTCTGCTAATCTCAGAGTTGTAATTTCAAAACTTTACTTTTATCCGTGAAAATCAAAAATGCAAACCAAACTTCCACAACGTTGTGCAGTTTGTGGAACATCAAGTCAAGCTCTTGTCTGATCCAATTTTTGGGGATATTCAAACCACAGAAAGAGGAACGCATATCAAAAGGGATGAGTGTATATAGTAAAACCAAAATTGAAATGAGACAACTTTACTACAAATGTCTGTGTGATTAACAAACTACAGCACAAGGAGACAAAAGAAATAAAACAGCAACATCAATTGTTTGTTCTGATGTCAACAATTTGCCAAAACCAATCATCTACTACTACTACTTTCGGCTGCTCCCATTAGGGGTCGCCACAGCGGATCATCCGTTTCCATATCTTCCTGTCCTCTGCATCTTCCTCTGTCACACCCACCACCTGCATGTCCTCTCTTACCACATCCATAAACCTCCTCTTTGGCTTTCCTCTTTTTCTCTTCCCTGGCAGCTCCATATTCAGCATCCTTCTCCCAATATACCCAGCATCTCTCCGCCACACATGTACAAGCCATCTCAATCTTGCCTCTCTAGCTTTGTCTCCAAACCATCCAACCTGAGCTGTCCCTCTAATATACTCGTTCCTAATCCTGTCCTTCCTCGTCACTCCCAGTGAAAATCTTAGCATCTTCAACTCTTCCTCCAGCTCTGCCTCCTGTCTTTTCATCAGTGCTACTATCTCCAAACCATCTTGTAAATCTTCCCTTTAACGCTTGCTGGTACCCCTCTATTGCAAAGCACCCCTAACAATCTTCTCCACCCGCTCCACCCTGCCTGCACTCTCTTCTGCGCTCTCCATTACTTTGTACAGTTGAACCCAAGTATTTAAACTCATATACCTTCGTCACCTCTACTCCTTGCATCCTCACCAGTCCACTGTCCTCCCTCTCATTCACGCATATGTATTTCATCTTGCGCATACTGACTTTCCTCTTCTCTCCAGTGTATACCTCCACCTCTCCAGGTTCTACTCAATCTGCAACTTACTCTCGCTACAGATCACAATGTCATCTGCAAACATCATAGTCCATGGAGACTCGTGTCTGATCTCGTCTGTCAACCTGTCCATCACCATTGCAAACAAGAAAGGGCTCAGAGCTGGTCCTTGATGTAATCCCACCTCCACCTTGAACCCATCTGTCTTTCTAACCACACACCTCACCTCTGTGTCACTTCCCTCATACATATCCTGCACCACTCCTACATACTTCTCTCCAACTCCCGACTTCCTCATACAATACCACACCTCCTCTCTTCGCACCCTGTCATATGCTTTCTCTAAATCCACGAAGACACAATGTAACTCCTTCTGGCCTTCTCTATATGTCTCAGTCAACATTCTCAAAGCAAACATCACATCTGTAGTGCTCTTTTGTGGCATGAAACCATACTGCTGCTCCTTGATCGTCACCTCTCCTCTTAACCTAGCTTCTATTAGTCTTTCCCATATCTTCATGCTGTGACTGATCAACTTGATACCTCTGTAGCTGCTACAATTCTGCAGTTCTTATTCATTAAATTTGGTACCAGTATACTTCTTCTCCACTCCTCAGGCATCCTCTCACTTTCCAAGATTGTGTTAAACAATCTAGTTAAAAACTCCACTGCCACCTCTCCTAAACATCTCCATGCCTCCACAGATATGTCATATGGACCAGCTACCTTTCCACTCTTCATTCTCTCCATATCTGCCCTCACTTCCTCCTTGCTAATCCACCGTACTTCCTGATTCACTACCCCACATCAGCCAACCCTCTCTTTCTCTCCTTTTCTTCATTCATCAGCCCTTCAAAGTACTCCGTCCACCTTCTCAACACACTTGCCTCACTTGTCAGCACATTTCCATCTCTGTCCTTGATTGTCCTTACCTGCTGCATATTCTTCCCAGCTCGGTCCCTCCATCTAGCCAATCGGTACAAGTGCTTTTCTCCTTCCTTAGTCTCCAACCTCTCATACAATTCACCATACGCCTTTTCCTTTGCCTTTGCCACCTTCTCTCTTTGCTTTACGCTGCATCTCCTTGTACTCCTGTCTACTTTCTTAATCTCTCCGACTACCCCACTTCTTCTTTGCCAACCTCTTCCTCTGTATACTTTGCTGTACTTCATCGTTCCACCACCAAGTCTCCCTGTCTTCCTTCCTCTCTCCTGATGACTCACCAAGTACCTTCCTAGCTGGCTCCCTCACTATCTCTGCAGTGGTTGCCCAGCCATCTGGTAACTCTTCACTACCACCCAGTGCCTGTTTTAACTCCTCCCTGAACTCCACACAACAGTCTTCCTTCTTCAACTTCCACCATTCCTCTTCTTGGTCTCCAAAGTCAACCTACATACCACTATCCGATGCTGCCTAGCTACGTTCTCCCCTGTCACCACCTTGCAGTCTCCAATCCCTTTCAAATCGCGCCTTCTCCATCATTTATAGTCCACATGTGTGCACTTTCCTCCACTCTTACATCACCCTGTGTTCCTCTCTCTTCTTGAAATATGTATTCACCACAGCCATTTCCATCCTTTTTGCAAAATCCACCACCATCTGTCGTTCCACATTTCTCTCCTTGACACCATACCTGCCCATCACATAGTCATCACCTCTGTTTCCTTCACCAACATGCCCATTGCAGTCCACTCCAATCAGCACTCTCTCTCCCTCTTGGGTACACTCTCCACCACTTCATCCAACTCACTCCAGAATTCTTCTTTCTCTTCCATCTCACACCCAACTTGCAGTGCATATGCACTGATTACATTCATCAATACACCTTCAATTTCCATCTTCATACTCATCACTCTGTCCAACACTCTCTTCACCTCCAGCATGCTCTTGACATACTCTTCATTCAGAATTACCCCTACCCCATTTCTCCTCCCATTCACACCATGGTAGAAAAGTTTGAACCCACCTCTGGTGCTCCTGGCCTTCCATCTAGTCTCTTTCACACACAGTATACCTACCTTTTTTCTTTCCATCATATCAGCCAGCTCTCTCCCTATACCAGTCATAGTACCAACATTCAAGGTTCCATCTCTCACTTCCACACCCCTACCCTTCCTCCTCTCCCGCTGCCTCTGGACATGCCTTTCCCCTCTCCTTCGCCCAACAGTAGCATAGTTTCCACCCACACCCTGCTGGCCAACAGTACCAGTGTCAGTCGTTGGTAACCCGGGCCTCAACCGATTCATTATGGAAATATGACTTATGCCAAAACCAATCATCATGAAAAAAAATCAACTTCTTAAAGGAAAAATAGTTTGCTTTGGGTATCTCAAAACTGAGCATTTGCATCTGCATCCCTACCAAAACCGTGACATTTTACGGCAATAAAAAACCTTGGTTCTCCAAAGAATTACACCTCCTACACAAAGAAAAGAACTGGCCATTCAAAACGGAAACAGGAATCAGTACAGAGCAGCCAAGTATAAGTTGCATGCTGAAATGAGAAAAGCAAAGTCCAGCTATGCAACAAAACTCGGAACAACAACATGCAGTACGAGGGTGGGTGTTTGAACTAAAATAGGAATTGATTGGCCACTAATTTGGGAGAAAAAGGGAAAAATCAGAAATATTTTTTTTTAAAAAGGATTACCTAGTGGGAACCAAGTTGCTGGCAATGACGTAGCGAATACCAAGATGTCTTCGCAATGGCTTCACAGATTTTGCATTATCATCAATCCATAGTTTATTATAGATCAGAGGTTGTCTTTTTTATTAACTGAACTGTACTATATAGTGTATATACTATGATACTTGAGCTGCTCCCCGTTCCTGTGTTTTGACTTAAAACTGTGTAAGGCTTCATTACTCATAAGATTCTATCCGCAAACATGCAGAATTTCTGTCTTACTTCAAAATCACACGTTGTGATGAATCGATGAGAAAAGACATTATTTTGAATAATCATGACATTATATCCAACAGTATCTGCTGGGATTTCAGACCAGGGATTTTCAACCACAGCAATGTCATTTTGCTTTCCATTTTAATCTCAGAATGGATCATTTTGCAGTCATACTACACCTAACCCCTTATCCTGCAATGTATTTTTGGTGACTTAATTAATCAGGGTGAAACTGTGTGTGGGTGTGTGTGAATGTGTCTGTGTTTTCAATTTCTATGTCTGTCAAGTGTACAAACATAATATTTGTTTCAAGTTTATGGGTCAAATGCACAATGATACAGCAATGGCAGACATTGCTGGCAATTAAATTGCTTGGGCATCAATATAACCACAAAAAAAGCTAAAAATATAAAATTATAAATTAAAAAGTAAAATGTAAAGTCTGGAATCTAAAATTTAACAGTATTTACACGCCAGGATTTTTTGTTTTTACTTAAAATCAACAAAAGTCAACATTTAACATTGTGTATGTAAATATAAATATGTATATGTACATTGTGTGGGAATGGGCACAGCAGAAAAGTGAATAGTGCAGTATAAAGTGAGGAGTGTGCATTGTGCAAGAGAGGGAGAGGGGGGCCTCTTGTTTCGGGACTGGATGCTCCTGTACTATTTGCCAGATGGTAACAGAGTAGATAGTTTGTGGCTGGGGTGGCTGTGGTCCCCAACTATCCACTGAGCGTCCTTCCTGTAGCTTTGGGTATAGCGGTCCGGCAGGGCTGGTAGCTCAGTCCTGATGATGTGTTTCGCTGCTTTCACCACCTTCTATAGAGGCTTGCGATCAATGGCGGTCTAGCTGCCACGCCAGGCGGTGATGCAGTCAGTCCGGATACTCTCCATGGTGCCTCTGTAGAAGTTGCAAAGTATCTTGGAGTCCATGCAAAATTTCCTCAGCTTGCAGAGGAAGAGGTCTTGCTGCCTTGACAACGATGCCAGTATGGTGTGACCAGGTCAGGTCCTAGCTGATGTTCCCCCCAAGGAACCTGGAGCTGCTAACTCACTGATGTGGATGGGGGTGTGTCCTGCAGCTTTCTGTAGTCATCAGCTCCTTAGTTTTGCTTATGTTGAGATGGAGTTTGTTGACCTGGGACCATGATGTCAGAACTCTCACCTCATCTCTGTAGGCCATCTCATCGTTGTCTCTGATCAGGCAATGACTGTGGTGTCATCAGCAAACTTAATGATGGTGTTGGAGCTGTGTGTGGCCACGCCACCATGCGTGAACAGGGAGTGAGAGGGGGCTAAGTACACAGCCCTGGGGGGCACCAGTGCTGAGAGTCAATGTAGTGCCCATCCTCAGTACCTGTGGTCTGCCCATCAGGAAGTCCAGGATCCAGCTGCACAGGGCGGTGTTGAGTCCATGGTCTCTGAGCTCATTGACAAGCTTAGAGGGCAGAATGGTGTTGAATGTAGTCGATGAACAGCAGTCTCACATATGTGAGAATGTTCCACATATTGGAGAATGCTTTGTTCCAAGTGGGAGAGGGTAGTGTGGAGGGTGAGATTGATGGCATCATCAGTAGACCTGTTGGACCTGTAACCAGACTGTAGTGGGTCCAGGGTGTCAGGCAGCAGTGAGGTGATATGGGTTTTGACTAGCTGCTCGAAGCACTTCATGACTGGTGTGAGTGCTACCAGGCGGTAGTTATTTAGGCCTTTGGCTTCTTTGGGACAAGGTCAATGATGGTCTTTTTGAGACACGTGGGGACTGTAGACTAGGGCAGGGAGAGGTTGAAGCTGTCTGTGAACACAAGTTTGTAACCTGACATTTGTAGACCCTGCAGATGACTTCACTATACAAATTTCTTGAATCTGCTGGAGGGTGCTGCCCTTCATTTCAGTAGATTCACCAGCTGTATCTATCCATTTGCTACAATTGAAGACTGTGTGTGTGCGTGTGTGTGTGTGTGTGTGTGTGTGTGTGTGTGTGTGTGTGAAAGTGAGAGAGACAGAGAGAGAGACAGAGAGGAGTTAAGGCAGTGAACAACAACTGTACAAGATTTATTTTGCTTGGACTATCAAAGCACCGCCTAACTCTGCTACAGACTAGAGTTGTAATGATGATATATAAACTGATAACCTGGTATGATGTAATGTTTTATGTTGTTCACACCCCAAACCACTTTTCTCTGTCTTTCATATGGCACATTGCATCATTTTTTACTTGAATTCAATGAAACACTTGAAGCCTCCACTGTACCTCTTAATTCCAATATCAATCAAACTGTGGTAGCAGCAAAATGTTACCCTATCTTGCTTTTCTCTGTTCTGTTTCTGTCTTTCTCTCTCTGTTGCACATGTATTCATTTATGTATGTGTTAGTGTAAGGAGAATTTTGTGCATCTTTCCAGAGAAAGAGAAAAACTTCTATTCACTGATTGTAGTGAAGGGAATCTTTAGACTCAGCTCAGCATTTTGGCAAAAATAAGGCTTTTCTGGAAATGTATGCAAAAAGAAGCGGCAGGCCTTGGGTGACAACAGCTAGAAAAAATAACACTTCCTCTAGTGGAAGTGGAAAACAACTTCAGTAGTTGCTTTTGTAAAAAGTTAAACTGAGAAGAATTGTCAAGTACTATAAATTTGTCATTACTTATTTGAAAAGTACAAACTTCATTTTTTCCTTAACCCTCCATTTCTTTCATAAAAAAGTTAATTGGTTATAAATCTGTGATTTGTATGGTAAAAATGTAATTTGGAATTGTTGAAGAAGACTGTAAGTGTCATGCTGGCATAGACACGGCTCTCATGGGAGCCCAGCGGCTTGTGCAAATAGATTAAACTTTGGGTTCGCGAAGCGAACCCTAGTTATATGAACAACGACAAAATGGCTGAGAGGTTTATTGCATTGTGACATCATCCACAATAGCTCGCTGGAAAAAAGAAAAACGATGGAGGTGCATTCCCCGTGCCAATCCCGGACAATATGACCCCCTGTGGTCATATGTCCTCCCACCGACCCCGTATTGGCACGCCCACCGGAAGCGCTATTCCTCTTTGTAAGTCGAACCATCTCCAACTAAATGAGCACCACACCTGTGGCCCGGGTAGAAGGAGAACGGCTCTATTCTCAGCCATTTTGTCGTTGTTCATATAACTAGGGTTCGCTTCGCGAACCCAAAGTTACATTTCACGTACTCCAAAATGGCTGAGAGGGTTATTGCATTGAACAACGACAGGATTCGTGCCTCCGTTCCCTAGCCGTCCAATGAACCCTTCAAACCCCTGGTGGGAAGGGGTACGCGTTCTGATGAGAGCATCCTAAGAGGCCTGCTCCAGAACAGCGTCGGCAACCGACCGCACCTTAACGTGCCGGTAATAATGCCGTAAGAAAGTGGTCTCACCACTCCAAACCGCCGCCTGGCGGATGACCTCCCAGTCGATACCTGACAACACAGCTATCGACGTAGCAGTCCCTCGGGTAGAATGCGCCTTCAGCTTAGGAGCTGTTTTACCCGCTTTGGTATACGCTCCGTAATATCATCCACCAGCCAGTGTGCTAGCCTCTGGGTGGAAAGGGCATAACCTAGTTTGCTCACTCTGTAGGTCAACAGCAGCCTGTCAGACCTACGAATATCTGCTGTGCGCCGCATGTAAATGCGTAAAGCCCGTACAGGACACGAGAGGTGCAAGCGTTTCTCATCCCTAGTCACCGGTGATGGATGAAACGCGTGTATCACCACTGGGGCCCTACGCGTCAGGACAGACACAGTTTTGGGCACGAAGCTGGGGTCTGTAAAGAGCGTGACCATCAGATCACCAGAAAACACCATCCCCTTGATGGTGAGTGCAGTGAGCTCACAACCCCTCGCTGCGGTGGTAAGTGCCAAGAGCACAGCCAGCTTAGCCGAGACATAACGCATGTCTGCCGTGGGTTCAAAGGGATCTTTCTTTAGTGCGCGCAGAACAAGGGAAGCATCCCAAGTTTCAGCTCTCGTAAGCTCCTTAGCTGAGAGCTTCTTAGCACCCAACAGGTACTGCGTCATGAACGGGTGCGTGAAAACCGTGCTACCCTCGATCTTCCCCCCGGAAGAACGTGAGAGCCGATACACAGACTTTGACCGAGGATAAAGACCATAGTCTATCACTCCTACAGACCTCCACAAAAGTCAGTATAGGGCCAATCCCTACTGACAAAGGGTCCATGTCGCGTTCAGCGCAAAATTGGTCAAATCGATTCCAGTACCCCTGGTACCTGGAATACGTGGAGTCTTTACGCCCCGCTAAGATGACACGAATCACTTGCGCACTAAGTCCCATAGCTAAGAGCCTGGCTTTGTAAGCATCCACGCCGCTAATCGGGAGCCTCCTATCCAGGGGCCCTCCCGTAGCAGCCCTCCTGCTTGCGTGAGCGCGTCCGCCCACTCCGGGACGTCGAACCGCTCGCCTACTATCCAGGGCACTATTCGCGGAAACCACGGGGTGCTCGGTTCGTACGGGGCCACGAGAACTAACCGACCCCCTGTGCGCTCGAACTTGACCACCAGGTCTAGGAGGCACCTGCGTGGGGGGAATGCGTAAAGCATCTCCTCGGGCCATGGATCTAGTCCAAGCGCGTTGACCCCCAACGGCACTAGGTCGGACGGGAGCATCGAGTACCAACGAGGGCACTTGTAATTGAGTTTCGATGCGAACAGATCCACTTGAGCTACCCCAAACCTCTCCCAGATCATAGCCACTATGGCTGGGTTGAGGCTCCAATTGTCCGCATGCGGGCCGCCTCTCGAGAGGATGTCCGCTGCTTCGTTGTCCTTCCCAGGAACATGAAGCGCCCTGATTGATAGCGCGTTGCTGTTGACCCAAATCCAAATTTGCATGGCCAACTCTCTGCAACGCTTGGACTTCATACCGCCTTGGCGGTTGATGTAGGCCTTGGCCGTCATGCTGTCTGTCATTATCAGTATGTGACGGCCTACGAGATCCTGAGCGAAATGCTAGATAGCCAGCCAAATCGTCTCCGTCTCGCGCGCGTTAATGTGGACCTTCTCCCCAGACGGCCACACTCCTCGCGCTGTTTTGTAGCCAAGGATGGCCCCCCAACCCGAGAGGGACGCATCCGTATAAATCGTTACCTCGGGTCCCCTGGGGCCCATAGGGACCCCAGACATGTCCACGCAGGCTCTGTTCCAGTGGTCTAGGTCCTGCGCTACCACGCGCGGGACCAGGATAAGATGGTTGTTGTACCAGCGTTCGTTGCCGTATCTCAAGAAGTGAACTGCGAACCACAATTGCAGTCTCCTCATGAACAACAGACCTAAAGGAACAACTTGGTGAGCCGATGCCAGAAGGCCCAGCAGCCTCCTGATCATCCGATAAGTGACATATGTCCCCGGGACGAAATGTGCTAACGTGGTCCTGGTGGAATGCCATCTCTCTTGCGTAAGGGTTGCGCGCATGGATACCTTATCCAAACTCAGACCCAGATACGTTGCCTGGCACGAAGGCCATGGCGCGCTCTTCTTTATGTTGATAGTGAAACCCATGTACTCCATGAATTCCATCAACTCCTGAGTATGGAGTATTGCTTGTTCCGGCGACCGGGCCAACACCAACAGGTCGTCTAGGAACCATGCCAAGCGCATACCTTTGCGCATCAACACTCCAAGCGCTGCTTTCACACACCTTGTGAATGTCAGAGGAGAGAAGCGATATGCGAACGGGAGGCATGTGTGCTGGTAACACTGACCCCGGTAACAGAACCGAAGACACTTTCTGTGTCTTTCCGCAATCGGACAATGATAGAAAGCATCTTTTAGGTCGACCGAAGTTAGCCAATCGGACTGTGTCACCATTGACAGCAGAACCGGTGTGCGTAGCATTTTGAAACTGACCTTCTCTACATACTTGTTGAAGGGTTTCAAATCTAGGATTGGGCGCATGCCCCCATCCTTCTTCGGGACCAGAAAGTAACGGCTGTAAAACCCGTCTTCTCTTTCTTGGGGAGGAACCACCGTGATTGCCCCTTTCGAGAGTAACTCTGTGAGTTCGTTGTCTAGGATTTGTGCTTCGGCCACCGACCCCGGTTCCGTATGCACTATTCCCAAGTACGGGGGTACAATACCGTTCTCGAAAAGGATTTGGTGTCCGTGGGCTATCTGATCCAAAACAGAAGCCGACGGGACCAATTCCTTCCACCTGTGTAACATGCGTGACAGAGGTCTCGTTGCCTCCTGTACCTTGCTGTTCAGGTAGCGCGCGTAAGTTGCGCGTAAAGGGTCTGGGGAAGCCCCGCCCGCCATGCCCTGCATCCATGGGGGGGCTTCGTCCTTGTAAAGGAGACCCAGATGGGGGAATTGGCGTTTTGAACCTTTCCAAATTACCATTTGACCCATCAGAGAGACTAAACATTGTCGCATCATAGTCCCCTCCCAGGGGCTCATTTGCGCTCATGTTATTATTATCCAATATTTCCAGCAGGGATGTTATTACATTGTTATCATCATCTTTACCTAAAGATTCAGACAGACAATCAGACTTGCGTTTCAAACCTTTTAATACGCAATCACCATCATCACCAACATAAAAACTTTTATTCACATTCACAACCTTTGGAATAGAACAAGTAGACTGTGCATCAGAAACCAAAATAAAAGGCGCAGTGTTTAGCCCTGCGCACGCTGTGTCCCCTGAACAAGCGTCTATATCGCCGGAGACGGCTCTGGAATCAGTCTGTTGGTGTGGGTCGTAACATCCTGCCAAAACACGTCACTTGGCAGCTCCCTTCTTGGAAGTGTCTGTGCTGTCCGGCTTGTCCGCCTTGGCCGCTGGTTCTGTGGAAGACTGGGAGTTTGGACGTGAGCCCTGTCCACGCCCGCGCCCCGCTTTACCACCTCTTTTTGGATAATTCTCTCTCCATTTCTGCTTGCGCGCAGGCTTGTCCCCCTGCCCTTTGCCCACCGCGGGTTTAGGGGTGCAAGGTTTCGCGCTCGGCCTGGGCGGCCTTGTATTTGCTGATAATGTCCGGGGTCGTTCCAAACAGGCCCTGGTTCCCTGCGCAGGAGTGGGCCATCCACTCCTTGCAGAATTCCTCTTTTACCCCGGCTGTCTCTAGCCAGAGACGTCTGCGCGAAAGGGTGGAGGCAGCTGCGCTAGAACCGCACTCTAGAGCGATGGAATACAGCAGCGATCCCAGGGAGTCAGCTATGCGTTCCATTTCCAAGATGTACTCACAACCTGCTTCGCTGGCCACTACGTCACCGAACTCGGCTCCGTCGATACCTGCTGTAGCAATGGCGGCTTTGCTTTGCTCGACGTTTGATAGGCTGCAGAGCTTGCGCATGTACGCCGCTATCATCCCAGCCGTTGAGACGAGTCCAGCTGCGCGTGTGCTGGCGTGCCATGCATCACACACGTAACGATCCACCTGTTGGCCCCACTGCGAAGGGTGTTTGGGAGTATCGCGAGACCCCACCTTGGTGTTAGGGTTGAACGATAAAACGTCCCTCTCTGGTTGCGGAATTTTCCAGTCTTTGCAGTTCAGGTTCCTAACCTCGACTGCTAAGACGTCAACCCCCTTCTGACTGAACTTTGAGGACGATTTAAGTAGGCCTAACTGGACTGGGAGGCTACACGTTATTCGCCAGGAATATCAACTGGTTAACGTGTTCAGTGTCAAGAGCGGAGCGCTTCTTGTTAACAATATTCCCAGCTGTGGAAAAGACTCGCTCAGAACGCACTGATGTCCCGGGAACACTCAGCTAGAGCGGAGCGCTTCTTGTTAACAATATTCCCAGCTGTGGAAAAGACTCGCTCAGAACGCACTGATGTCCCGGGAACACTCAGCTAGAGCGGAGCGCTTCTTGTTAACAATATTCCCAGCTGTGGAAAAGACTCGCTCAGAACGCAATGATGTCCCGGGAGCACTCAGCTACTTTCTTGCAAGCTGCGCCAGGTGGGGATATTTTGCGCTACCCAGCATCTTCCACCATAGAAGAGGATTGCTGTCTGCTGGCATCGTTGTCTCTCTTCGGCAGGACCACATCTCTTGGTGCAGTACATTTTCTTGGTCGTCTCTCGTCTCGCCCCTTCCCTTGTATGTTTCTCCAAACAGATCGCCCATTGCCGTCAGGGCCGTTTTTCGTGCGTGAGTGTCTGAGCTTAACGAATGCTCATCTGTCCCACTTTCAAATCTCACGGCCATTTCTTCTTTAATGTTTGCGTGCACTTGGTCCTTCTGTTCCTCTGATAAATGCATTAAACTATGAAAGCGGGGATCCAGGTATGCTGCTTTATTCAATAACATGAATGTTGCTTCGTTATTTTTGTCATAACGCTTCCTCAAATCTGTGTCGATCTTTGCGGTCATTTCCCTCAAGCTGGGCATTGCATTAGGAATGGGTGAGCCAAGTTGACACAGTAGTAGTACATGCTGTAAAGGCAATACAGCAGAAGCTGTGGGATATTTGTTAGTTGACAAAGCCTCAGTCGCAATCTTGAAAGGTCTAAGTATTTCACACATCTCTTCGACCATGGACCATTCAGTTGTGGTTCGTTCGAGATTTGACCATTTTTTCTCAAATATTACAGCTGCAACAGCTGCCTGTTGTTCCGATGCCCTGCAGATCATTTCATATGTACTATTCCATCGCGTGATGCAATCGTTAATTAATTTATCAGTTTTCAAGCCCAGCAAACGGTGTTTATCCTCCAATAGGTAGCTGTCGGTAGGTGACCTGCCGAAATGTGCGGCTGCTTTCTTTAGCCTGCAAAGTGTCGTGTCTGTGGCTCTGACGTCTAGCCCTTTACGTACAGCTAGATTGATTGTATGTGCCATGCAAGGTATGTTAACGGTATCAAGGTACCTCTCCACAGCATTCACATAGTTATGTGCATTGTCTGTTGTGACTGCGATCACCGATTCACGGGGAATGTGAAAATCCCTCAGTGTGCCAGAAATGCACTCCGCGACATTTTCTGCGGTGTGGCTACTTCTCAAGTCTTTCGTTTGTAGGACAAACTCGTTCAGTTCCCATGCCTCCGACATTACGTGTGCTGTAACTGTAACATAAGCGTTTGTGGCTATAGACGTCCACCCGTCTGTAGTGAGTGCAATTTCCTTATCGCTTAGTATCTGGCGTACATTTTCACGAGTAGTATCGTAGAGTTTCACAATGTTTTTAGTTATTGTGGTTCTGCTGGGATAGTGTAACGTGGCTCAATTTCACGGAGAAAATCTTTAAAGCCTCCACCTTCCGCGATGCTTATTGGCCGCATGTCTTTACATTTGAATTTGGTGAGTTGTGAAGTGATCGCCTCTTTTCGTGTAGAGGACAGAGCAGCCGAAGGTGAGAAAAAACGTTGTCAGCCTGGGTTGTTTAGCAGAGCAGACGCACCAGCAGGGTCCTGCAGTTCTTTGAATTCGGCCGGATGATGGAACTGCATGTAGGTTGGTCGTGGAACTATGGTATGCTAGTTCACGCTCACATAGTTTGCATATTACCTTGTCCTTGTTTTCAGTCTTTCCATTTACTGTCCAAAAACCAAATTGTTTCCAAATCGCACTCCTAAGATTCTCTGGAATGACGATCTTTCTGGTATGCTGATCATCGGGCTCGTTGTCGGCAGCACCAAATTCCTCCATTTTCTCATTTCTGGCTGCAGCCTAGGCCTACGTTTCCGCTCCATGGATTTATGGGTAATGGACTTATGGGTAATTAGAGCTGGAATTCTTGCCGTAGCCTACTTTCGGCATTTTTGACATTGATTAATTAATAATTTTAAAGTACAATCAATGTATTTATTTATTTATTTATTTAATTCGAATTTCCCCATTTACGTTCGAATCTCGTGTTTTTATGCAAATTCGAAATTAAATTCGATATTCGAATATAATGTGACAGCAGTACTAGATTACTTGCGTATTTGCAGTTTTACTCTTAATCCCAGCGAGAGAGAAACAGCCATCGACCGATCTCATTTAGTTGGAGATGGAAAGAGGAATAGCGCTTCCGGTGGGCGTGCCAATACGGGGTCGGTGGGAGGACATATGACCACAGGGGGTCATATTGTCCGGGATTGGCACGGGGAATGCACCTCCATCGTTTTTCTTTTTTCCAGCGAGCTATTGTGGATGATGTCACAATGCAATAACCCTCTCAGCCATTTTGGAGTACGTGAAATGTAACAGGTGGTTCATTCAGGTTGGCAGAATGCATTTGTGTGCAATGTAACGAATCAAATGAACTAGATTTAATGATGGAGTTTGTGTTTGTCTACACATTATTGTCATGTCAGTAAAAAAACTCATATCAGTGAGTCAAATTAGTGATAAAACTAAAATCAAATACATCAGGGGGCATATTACAAAATCTTCCTAACTTGCAAATCCTATTTTAACTGTTTGGTAACCATGGCAAATAAGGTGAGGACCTAATTTAGGAAAAAAGCCATTACAGATGAACAGTTTTTAAGTCAACGTTTCCACCCTATCTTAAGATAAGAAGAGTGCATCACACAAGCATCCTAACATCCAAAAATCTTAAACTCTCTTAACTTTAGGATAACTGCTGAGCTGTCCTCACTTTCACTTCTCAACCAGGTAGTGTTAAATAACTTGTTTAATATGTATGGCTGCTCTTTTGTTGCTTTTACACAGCAGATGAAATGTCAACAGGTGGAAATTATTCACTGAGATGCTTACGACAGACCCTAATGATGTGTCACAGTTTGATGACAAAGTGCTCATTAGTAGATACAGGCTACCCCGGGCCATGACCCTGCAGTTAGCTGAGCAACTACGACCAGCTTTGGAGAGTCCAACCCGGCAACATGGGGCTCACCTGGTTGTGGTGCAACTGACAAATGCACTTAGTTTTTTTGCAAAAGATTTTCAAAGTGAAGTGGCTGACAAATCATTAAAAAAAAGAATATAAGTGCCTGCCCTTGTTTTTGCTCCCTTTTTTATGTTTCAATGTATGTTTCAGTATATTTCAATGAGAAAAACCAATAGTTACAAAGTTGTTTAGCACAGCAAAATGAGAAAAGTAGCATCAGTTGATCAGTTGCTAGGTAACATATATAAAAGTTGATAAGCAATGTTGGATTGAGTATTTAGGATTTCCTAACCTGAGATAAGATAGGATGAAGTAAGGTAAGATAGGATTCCTAAAGTTAGTTAGGATTTACTTCTGTAACAGCAAATTGGAAAAAATCCCATCTTAACTCTTCCTATCATAAGACTTAAGATATTCATTTTCTGTATCTCTTGGGTATCAAGCAACAGCGGTTTTCCAGCCAAAGTTTCAGAGAACAGGAGGGGGGAGCGACAACAACTGAATGGCATCTGAATTGCTTTTATTCTCACCACTATATGATCATGTATCCATTCATGCATGGTGATATGAGTTTGGTGGACGTTTGGACTAACACTGTGCTGTTGTAGACCTAACACTGATACGATGGTATTTATGCAATTTGGTTGTTTATCTGCAGTTATTCTTTCAGGACACCCCTGGAAGAAAAAAAAATCCAGCACCTGTGGGTGCAGGTTAGTGCCTTGCTTAAGGGCTACAGAGTACCATAACTCAAATCGTTTTCTTGTCCATATTTTCCCATCTGGTGGAGGGATTTGAAACGGCAACTTTCTGCTTCATCAAAAATTTCAGCCGGATGTTTTCGAAGATGATCAATCCATGTCCTCTGAAGCCCATTGCTGTAATGCTGTGCAGCTGCACATGAAAGAAGACAATTTTAATAATGTTTAATTTGAATGTTCCAGGTTGGGTAGCTAAACCACAGATGTAAAATGTACAACAATTTGAAGCTTTATATTTACATTTTAGGCTTTCAACATTTTCGCTTATAATGACTGTCAGTGAGAACTATGGCAGCATAAGCTGCAAAAACTGCTACTAATGCATGACGTATTTTTCAAAGATGATTGTTGCAAAACTTAGAAATTGGCCTCTGATCAAACAAGCTGTGTCTCTGCCTGTGGTCTAACCCAAGGTTTCAGCTATCTTGTTTACAACAATTGTTCTTACTGTTTGAATTCTGGTGTTTTTAGTAAGGATAATGGAGAGCATTCTTTGTGGGTGTATAAAAGACTAGTGGCTGGGGAGTATATTCAAAAGCTTCTCTCTCTCTCTCATCCAGAACACCTGCTATGATTGGCTGTTCCTTTGTTGTCGATCGAGAATACTTTGGAGAGATCGGTCTACTGGACCCTGGCATGGAGGTGTATGGAGGCGAGAACATCGAACTTGGCATGCGGGTGAGGACCATGGCAATTATTACTCTATGCTCCTACTTAAATTAAGATCATTTTCATATCTATTTAAAATTGCTCGAGCTAAATTTTAATTAAACTAAAAACAATATTGCTGTGGTGGTGGTGGTGGGGGGGGGGGCTTCCACAAGGAGTAGCCTATTGTTTTTGTTAACTAGTTTTTCCGCCAAAGCTGGAGGGTTTTTAGTACAACCGTAGCACAGAAAGAATAATAGTGTAATGGAACACGAGAGCCATAATTACAAATCCAGTATTTGAGAGTTGAATAATCAGATGAATGGTCTTGGTGAAAGTGATTATTGAAATCTATATTCATACATTTGAACCACTTATAATTAAGTTTAGTTATGCTTCCTAGCCTTAAGGATACAGCTTAATATACAAACCCAGGGGCGTCAACAGAAGCCATGATTAAACTTTTCAAAGTTAGAATTTGTTAGATGGGAGTGGAGGAGAAAAAAAATCCCTTTAATACGAAGTTTGAGCCAACCTTAAGGCTTTAAAGCCTATATACGGGAAATGTAAATCTCTTTTGCTGCTGCTTTGAGTTGAATTTAACGCTTCATGTGAGCGAAGGACTTGGTGAAGTATTGGTAAGCGTTTAAATTGAGAAAATGTTTCTCTCTTGCTGAGTGGAACCACTCTGATTCTAAACTCTCTTCTTGGCTCATTGGAATGAGAGATACTTGAAAAATTGCACTCCTTCATTCAGTGTCCTCCTTGCATCCATTTCAAAATCTTCATATTGCTTGAACAGTGTCTCAGAAGTGTCGGCCACCTTTGAAGAAAAAAAAAAACACTCAAGCAATGACCTGATAATAGATTTGGTTTCTGTAGTACTCTGCTGAAGCAAGACACAGTTATGGTTGATGATGACCATTTCAGATCCCTTTGTAATCCTAAGTATGACCTGAATGGCTTTCCCACGCATCGGTAGAAAGTTTCATTTCCTGACACACCAATAATGACAATGTCATCTGGATGTTGCTTGTGTCTTTATTTGACGTTTGTTTGGCCATTACGAAAGAGCAGTGCATCATCATTACGTACATAGCAGCCAGCAATGTTCTCTCTAAAAGCTACATTTTCTTATTCAGTAACCTGCTTATATGTACCTAATAAACCATGCAACTGAGCTAGAGGTGGTTTGTAGGTGATATTAATTTAGCTCCAGCCAGTAATGTAAAAACTCTCCTATTGGACTGGGTAATGTAGTAAAATAGTGTACTCAGCTTTGCCTTTGGCTAAATCACACTTCTTTCGATCTTGATCTGTCTTGTGCACCAATGTTTTATTTATCTTTTGATTCATGAAGTAGCACATAGCTAAATGAAAATGCCCTTACATCTGTGAACGATCACGGTGCCATCACAAAAAGCAATTACTTTCCCTTCTGCTCAGCCCCCGTGCATGAAATGAAACACATGCCACAGAAAGAGGCTATTCAGCACATGCAGAAGCTTGAATAGGCCCACTGTCAACAAAGAGCTTCAGCCATTCATATTGTACAGCCGTTAATGGGATGGAGATGGACTTCTGGCTGGCAGAGGCCAATTACTCCTCTAAGGCTACTGCGGCTTAGGCAGCTCATTGTGGTACCGGCTGAGGAGTTGCCATTTGGGATATGCTTGATTGACAGGAACATGTTTAACAATTAGCCGGGGCTGCTCAGTAGCTAAGACTGCCCATGACCATTTCACGAGGAGTCTGATGAAAAACACGGTTCACAGGAAAAGGTTACACTATATTTATAATTTACTGCAAGTTGGACCTTCTGTAGCGCACCGAATAAAAATGTGTCCTTGGTTCCAGGGCTCTGGACTCTTACTGAGAGGAAAGCAGGTGAGGATGAGCAGGGCTGGTTGTACAGTACCAAATACGACATGGTAGTGATTGTTGAATTTGAATGAACATGGAAGTGAATACAACAAAAATTCAAAGATAGCTAAACCAGACCACTGAGATTAGTTTTTTCTCAGTGTGCACAATGATTTACAGGACAGGGCCCGAGTGAGCGGCAATAAGAAGAGAGAGCAATGGTAAGACTGCAGCTACACCCACTGACATGTAAAATTTCTCTCAAATAGTGGATGGTCCATCTACCGCTGTGTGAAACTTGCAGCCCATTGAGTTTACATCTGAACAGATTGCCATCAACCAGATCATTACTTGATATTAGCTAGAAGCAGCAAAGTGTATATTAACTCTTATTGCATTAGTTACTGATGCCAGAGAGGCTTATTTAATACAGTAACAGAATGTTTAAAAAAAAAAGCATCCATGCCCTACATATCTGAAAATTAAATCTCAGAGTTTGCAGACAGGGAAAAATGGTGCACATGGGGGATGATAAATTCTACCATAAGTGTCGATACAAGTTTATTGTGTAATGCGTCTCCTACACCTCCTTCTTGCTGAGTCTTTGCTGATATAGCAGGAGAGAAATCCCTTCAGGCAGGGTACTGTACTGCTGTTACCCTATGCTGAGATATAAACCTAGTAGAATATAAACCTATATAAAATCTATGGTCAACTTTACATCCTGTGCACTGGATAATACATTTGATACTTAATGTGGAATGAAATATTTTGTTAATGGCATTTGGTTAGCTGTAGCACATACTGCTGAGTGAGAGGGTTGATGGCAGAGACAGAGAGGAAGGAATATGTGCAACAGATTGTGTTGATTCAGTTTAATGGCAGGTATGATAAGCAACCTTGCTTTGGCGACAGGCATGGGTTTTTTGTGACAGGCATGGGCGCAAGTCCATGAATACTGGGATGGTATCCAGCGCTTTACCTGTGCCCCCGTCCATAGGGTTAGTGGTTGTGTCAGGAAGGGCATCTGATGTAAAATTTTGCCGAATCATTATGCGGATTAACCATAGTGGATCGGTCGAGGCCCGGGTTAACAACAGCCGCCACCGCCATTGGTGCTGTGCCCTCACAGGGTACCGATGGAAACTGTAAAATCCGCTGTGGTGACCCCTGAGAAACAGGGAACAAGCCAAAAGAAGAAGAAAATGATAAGCAACCTTGCCCACATAGTGTAGCCATCAGGTTACCGCTCAATTCAGTCAATTTGGAAATCCTGTGAGTTTATTATAATTATCCATTCAAAGTGTCACTGATCTCAAAAGTGACCTCATAGGGAGGTTTTCCTGTTTGGAGAACCTTCAGCAAACACAAGTGAAAAATGCCAAATGATAAACAGAACTGTTGGGGGTGGGGGGTTCTTGCAGTGCCATCTCCATAACCATGTTGGTCATGTCTGGTCATACTCTCTCCATGGTGAGAAGAATTGAATTATTTAAGTTCAGCTGCACCACAAGGTACCAGAAAGGAGATGGCCATCCAAATATTTACACTTGGGCCCCTCAGTGTTATTTCCTACTTCATTTCAGTTAAAGGTAGAAATCATAGTTTCATTTTGATTTCTTTATTTAACCAAATTAGTATTTTTATGCTTTGTTTTACTTTCAACTTTTACATAATTTTACATAAATGTGTAATAGAATAACTTTGATCCAAAGGTATGTTAGAAGAAGATCCTGCCCCTTAATTTTCAGCGAATTTTCTTTCGACCAGCATGTGTTAAGCTATTTTTCAGCGCAATTAAGACGTATACAAGTTATTTAATAGTTTATCACATTTTTGTCACAATTCATGCAATGTTTTTATGGGAAAAAAAAAAGATCCAAGCTGAACATTATATCTTGCAGTACAATAATGGATGTGGTTTCAGTGGACATTGAATTATCCGATGCTGTCAGACATTTGTTTAAAGAACATCTTTTCCATTTACACAACTCGGAAACTTGGAAAAAATAAACATCCTTAACCGTGGCATCTATCTGCATGTTGTAAGATCACAAAAGAAGTCAAAATGAGCCTGAAAATTCAGCTGTTGTTGATAATGTTGGATATATTTTCTATAATAACTTTTTGTTTGCTCTTCCAAATATGTGGTTTACATTATTGGATTAAATTGGACTTTTTAAACATGTCTGATGATCATATTTCATGGCCCCGTAAGACACCGCTATAAAACTGTATCGAGCAGCGTCCCCTGTGTTTGAGATCTCCACAATGAAGCTGGTGAGTAAAATGATATCATAACCGATTGGTATGATGGCAAAAAACTACAAAAATAAGACCCTGGTTATAAAAAACTGGAAAAAACTCCTTTATTATAAAGCATTCTGAGAATGTGTAGTAATTGTTTACATATTTGGTCCCATACCGTACAACCTCACAGGAGGTCTTCGATTTTGCTAGAGTTCCCTCATTATTATCCAAACACTGGTCAGTGTATAATTTCAGGCGTTTCTCAGATGTGCCTCAGCACAACAGAGTTCAACTATTCATCATGGCAATCTCTCTACGTATGCACCAGAAATTGTGGAAAACCTGGATGAGTGCACAATTTCCCCTTTAGCTCCTACCATGGCAATGGAGATGATTATTGGCGGATCAAAGTGAATAGTATGTTGGAGGAGACTGCTGGGAGGGCAGCGCCTCCCGCTCATTAGGGCATATGTGGAGGATATGACTGCTATGACTACATCGCTTCCTTGGACCAAATTGCAGCTGGTAAAAAAGAAAGATAACTTAAATTGGGCCTGTACAAAAGTTAAGCCCAGCAGATCAAGGAACACCAGTGTTTTCAGGGGAAAACTGATGAAGACCGATGAAAAGCTGAAGGAGGTATTGTGGCATGACTTAAATAAATGAGGAACAGATCCAGTAGTTGAGGCAGGGGGTAGTTAGAAACACTGAGGGCATACAGAGGTCAAGGCCACCAGAAAATTTAGAATATGGTGTATAATGTAGTCATCACAAGAAGAGAACAGGGGTTTATTAGCTCAAAGTATGGCTCTGTAATTGGCCTGCATGGAAATAGTAATGAAAAAGACATTATATTTTCAAAAACACTGATCCTCTTAAAGGTGCATAGCCAAAGGCCAGTTTATGATAAATTCATCAATCTGAATGAAAAACTACCTAGTTAAGACCAAGTTAGATAAGTCCTCACCTGGATAGAATAAATACATTACATGTAATGTAATGTATTTATTACTCATGGATGAAGTAATCACATAAACATCAGTGAGCAATAAAATAATGTTATTTGGTTATGCCACTTTCTCAGTAGTCTTTTGTGTCATAAAGAAAAGAAAGAGCATATTCCACAGAAATGTGAAAGTAGTAATGAATTTACTCTATTTGATTGGACCTTAATTATGGCTTAGGCTATATATTGTGACTGTTGGTGACGAGAAATCACTGGAGAAACAATGACATATAAATGCTGTCCATAATATATAGGTCTCAGACTACTACCCCATTAGGTTATAATATAAATAGCTTGAAATAATGCCTTGCAAAATAGATGCATGGAGGCCCGTGCTCAAAGCTCAACCCGCAATTATCCCGGGCCCCTAACGAGTAGTGAGCCTGGGTGCAACAGCACTCCCTGCACCCTCAGAAATTCTGGCCCTGGGTTAATGAATGTCAGTATTTAGTTAATATTTTCCATGATATTTGCTTGTTTAATGTTTGCGGTTGAATTTTTTTGGTAGTATGTCAATACATGCTTGACTGGCACTTGATTTGCATATAACATACTGTTACATTAGTAGATACGTTTTTAGTTTACATAGCAATTTTGCATTTTGTTAAATTGTATTTGAAATTGCTATTTTTCATTGTGTGGCGTTCGTGGGTGTGTTTGCTTTGATATGCAGTTTATGAATACATGCTTACATTCACCTTGGTCCCTTACCTGGTCCAAGATACATATATGCAGCTAAGGTTAGCCCCATACCCATCCTCTCCACCTCCCCTTAACCGAGATTAGTATCCCACCACATCCCCCTACAACAGTCTCCTTTTTGCATTTTTGCATTGTGCGTGTGGAAGTCTGGTGGATGCTATGGTGGTGGAAGTGAGGTAGAGTTTAAAGAGATGGGCAGCTTTTAAGTGGATGTTTGTAAGTCTTTTGTAAGCAGTGTAAAGCCAGTCTTGGGGTTTTGTGGATCTAACCATGTGAAAACTAAAACAAAAAGGAAGGGGCTTACTTGATAACCTTGATGACTCACCTAACACTGTAATGTTGAGATTAGGTGGTTTGAGGAATGGTGCTGCCTGCAAGATAGGCCAAAAGACTGATGAAGGCAGAGTCCAATGTCCTCTACCGTAACTATTTGAGTTAGTACATGTTTTTTTTGTTTTGTGTGTTTTTTTTTGTTTTGTTTTTTTTGTTTTGTTTTTTTAGATGGGCTTTTGTAGGGGCACCCCTTCTCCAGAACTGTATGACAAGGTATGGCGGTTGTATTATATCCTGTGTAACAGCAAATGTTTTGTGAACATTGTACCAAAAAGACATACATGGTAATGAGTAAAGAAAGTTCCATATACGTTATTTTCCTTCTAAACGTCAAACTCAAGATGTTATTATTATTATCATAATATTAATATAGATATTATTATTAAACTCCATTTGATCCACTGAGTCCCTCTCCATCTTTTAAGAAGCTAAAGATCCAGCCAGCTTTCACAAACACCTCCACACCTGATGGTATTTCAACAGAAAAATAAAAATATTGCATTCTATGCATTACACCTATGTGCTATCGGACTTGAACTGTTTTTTTTTCATACTTACTTGCGTTGTCGCCTCCTGACTAGATCCTTGCTTTTGTTGTATTAACTCTCAGATGTACGTTGCTTTGGATAAAAGCATCTGCTAAATGAAATTGTAAATTTTAATTGTAAATATTTGTAGCAACCCAGAGTTGAAATGGTGAAAGAGAGTCTGACTAAACTCTTTAACATCTCAAGATATACTGTATGGCCAGAGAACAAAATCAGCCCCTGCTGTGTCCTCTTTGGACTCTTCTCTATCTAGCTATCTACACCATAAGCAGTCACCTTGGAAAAGGATAGGACTGTCATTATGAGTGGGCATTAAGCCCCTGCCATCTGTGGTCACCAGCTATTTTGGCAGCTGCAAAATCACAGCCATGCCCATGTCTATCAAGCAGCAAATGACGGGGGGCACTGACCATATGTGAGCCCCTTCTAGCGAACCAAGCCATTCCGAAGATGGGAACAAATCTTAGGCCACTGCACAATCCCTGTTTAATTTGTCAAATTGCGAAGACAAATGTGACAAAATGTTGGATAAACAGCCTACTGAGATCCTTTTCTACAAGGGAGATCATTTTACCAAAAGAGTTTGTGTGTTAGACATGTTACATCATTTATTGACCTCTGGATCTGTTCTGTAACTCTCATGCAAATTCCCTCCGCTTGCTGCAGTGTCTCATTCCCGGCAACACAGCTCTTCTTAGGGCTGTTTTTTTATCGATGCACCCCGTGTTAAGGTAACAAAAGGGCAGAGCGTCAGATATTGATCAAGCATTTGTCTTTTTCAATGCCTGTATTATTTAGTGGGTGAATCAATCCATTGGGGCTTAATGGCCTGAGAGTTACTTACTCTGTGGTTCATTACTTTATGTTTCTGCCTGCATCTGTTGCAAGGGGAGGACACAAGTTAAATTAGAACAGTGAAAACAGTGAAAATGTATTGACCTTAATGCAATGTCTGTATATTGTTCCTTTGTAAACTTAACTAGCTATTCCGTGGTTTCTGCACACTGTAGTTTAGCAGTCAATCAGACATGTTCATATTTTGCTTTTATATATTTCTGTGCATAGATAATGGAGCCAGACTTATTTACCTCATGTTTTATTGTTTGTTTTTAAATGCGCTGTAGCAGTAATAGTCTGCCCCAGTCATTAATGATGCAACAGATTGTATTTGGAAAGCAAACCAAATCTCCCCTCTTGAACAATGATAGGAAGCTTATTCCCTCGCCTGAAATTTCTTTTAAATTATGACATGACTTCCTGAGCATCTGCATACCTCGGAGAGTAGCTCTTCTGGTGTTCAAGGCCATTGGGATAAGTAATTAGACAGACCTTGTCAGAGCACCCATTATCTGTGTGAATCATAAGATTCATTATAGACCTCCTTCAACTGTGAGTGCACTCCCACCCCGAGCTTTAAGTAAACACTGACAAGGTAATTAAGAGATTGTACATTTCACACACTTGTGCTTTTCAGGAATTCTGAAGTGGGTAAAAAATGTTGAGGCATCAAAGCCCGCTCCCTGGAGAACATCAACACCAAAAAAATAATCATAACTTTGAAAAGCACAATTGTTTTAAAGGCTCATTCTACTCAATATCGAGCTGGCTTTCACATAATTGCTGCTTATAGATGTCTCACACTTGTTTGGCAGGAAAATTGAAACCGTCTGATAACAGCAAAACATGAATAGTGGTGAGATGCACCGACTCAGCCACACCTCTCTGAGTCAGCCGGCATATCAAAGGTGGCAGCTTCTGGGTATAATTAGCTTTTTGATTGACAGCAGACTTAAAAAGGGCCCCTACCTCTACATCTCTCCATCAATGTCCTGACGTGCACTCCCCATTTTTTTTCTGGGTGTACGAGAAGCAGACACAGGCAGAGGAGGCGTGAAAGGCTGCTGCTGATATCCTCGGGGGGTAGCTAATACCCAGCCGCTGGATGGAGGATGGAGCTTTCTGTTCTCGGTGCTTTGAAAGATCGCTCGTCATATGAGAGCCGCTCAGAGACGAGGAGTGATGCGGGAATCACTACGCTGTCTGCTCCAACAAATGAAAAGCGCCGTTTCATTTCCAAAATGTTTTATCTTCCATTTGAAAAGAAAAAAAGTAAAAAATTACAGTTACGCTTTTATTAGGGTGTCTTTTGTTTGCTTGAGTGTTAAATGCATTGTGGGGTGTAATTTAAGCTATTACTTATCAGAAGACTGTTGTTAATATAATAGTTGTTTTGTTTTTGTTTTTTTACTGTTGATAGACTTTTTTTATTTCCCTTTTTCACCTCCAATTTGACATGTGCAATTCCTTGCTCTCCTGGGTCTCACCACTAATCAATCCCTGTGGTAGATGGGGAGGGCAAAGACTCCCACATATCCAATATGGTGGAGCTAGCCGACCATGTCTTTTCACCTGTCAGCTGCAGGTTTCTCGGGGGGAAAAGTAACCCACGCCATTTCCCTCTGGATCCAATCACAACCGTGCAGGTGCCCCACCCACCTGTAAGAGTCGCTAGTTGCATGGGTGAGATATAATACCCCAGCTGGCTCTCCACCCAGGAGCATCTCCAGTTTAGTACCCTGTGACAACCAGCTGAGCCGGATGCAACCCTTTCTTGTGTATAAAAATTGATATGGAGTATTTCTAGGACGAACCCCCTTCAAACCACACCTGTAGTTTGCTGTTTGTATTCTAGTCGCACACAAATAGAAACAGACCTACTAATTCTGAGTGTTAACCGTGTTACACTCTCAGTGTGACACATCAGCAAGAAAGCAAACAGGGCGAAACGTGAGAGCTGCAGTGAAAACATGCAGCGCATTGATTGTGACACCTGAGTCATCACCAGACTAGACCAAGGATAGTGGCTGTGTCTCCATGACCAGTCCAACGTTACATTTGTCTTGTTTTTATTTACTGGAAGAACAATTTTAGACAAACGTTGTGGTAATTCAATCTGAGCGTTGTACTACTTGACAAGTGTCAGCACAGCACAACAAGAAGCTCAAAGTCAAGTTGCCATTGCTGCAAGTTTAACTGAGCTGACGAGATTCCCAAAGAAGGTAAAATATCAGTCATGCTGGCAGAAGGCCAGAAGACAAAACCAGCACAACAATTGATTGTAATAGATTGCTAATCAATGGATTTTATCTTGAAGTGTCTCAACACATGTATTGAATAGAAAATATGGTGATATTCATTCGTAAAAAAAAATCTACATAGAGGGACTTTAAACTGAAAATAAGAAACACACCTTCTTTAGAACAAATAAATATATCAGTTGTTTTTTTCCCCTCATGTTTTTGCAGTTGAGCACTTCTGAAGCTGAAGCAGTTTTGCATAGTTGTTCAGGATTGTTGGAAAAACTAATTTAATAACTTAACAAATTTATCAATTTCCTTTCAAAGGCAAAAGTTATTAAGCTACTTTTTTTAACTTGCTGAAGATGTTATGGTTTATCTGTCGTAACGCGCCATTGAAATTTAAAATTCCACAAAATAAAATCCATTTCAGTCCAAAGATTGCATTGTAATGTCAACAACACAGTTTTAAACCATTCATCATGTTGGTCAGGCTGGTTGGTTTGACCTTGGCTGACAATGAGTAAGCTCCAGTAAATGAAAATGCCTTTGTCATACAGTAGCTAGACCTTTGAGATAGGTCCTGCATTGATTTTTTTCTGTGTCAAGAGCCCTGACACCCAAAGGTCAATTATCTGATATGTTTGATAGTTCATAGGAAGAAACCAGTAGCTGAGGTATTGATTTTCATAGCTGTATAGTAAATGTCAAGCATGTGTGGCTATATATACGTGCACAAGTAAAATGTGCATGTACAATAGACACTTTTTTTAAATGATTTTTGCAAAACGGTTCATATCAATGACATGAGGAAGCTTGTCTTAATCCTGTCTTTAGATAAGCTTGATGTGGGTGCTGCTTCCATTGTGTACCGTTCAATCTGGTAACCATAAAGAATGTGGATCGTGGTTGCTAACCATGTACATTCAGTATTTATGAAAGGCTTCTTTTCGAACCAGACCTTACCAGCCGAGTCTAGTAATTAAACACCCAACGTCTGGTTAAGGATGCGATAAGTGAAAACAACTGTTGCTGAGTGTCTCTTTATGGCACACGGTCACAGATCATTAGTCAGTTAAGAGGTGATCCGTTGGTTGACAGAAATAACATCACTGAAAACTGCGGTGGTGGTGGTGGGCAGGGGTCTGAGAAGTTGGAATACTTCTTCACGCTTCAAACACCCAAAGTGGAAAACTCATGAAAAGACGCCAAGCATATGGAGAGAGTGGAGTGTGGTGGCTGCGCTGGATGCTGTTTCCCTATTGAAATCAGTTGAAATGATGCAACAGCAATTTTGAATAAAAAGCCTATGCACACACACCTTTAGCTGAAATATGGATGTGAATCTGAAGTAGGTGGCATATTATTATTTTATTTTTTTAATAGAACAGTCAAGCAGCGTCTGGGTAGCGTAGTGGTCTATTCTGTTGCCTACCAACACAGGGATCCCAATTCGAATCCCCATGTTACATCCGGCTTCGTCGGGTGTCCCTACAGACACAATTGGCCGTGTCTGCTGGTGGGAAGCCGGATGTGGGTATGTGTCCTGGTCGCTGCACTAGCGCCTCCTCTGGTTGGTCAGGGCGCGTGTTCAGAGGGGAGGGGGAACTGGGAGGAATAGCGTGATCCTCTCACACGCTACGTCCCCCTGGTGAAACGCCTCACTGTCAGGTGAAAAGAAGCATCTGGCAACTCCCTATGTATCAGAGGAGGCATGTGGTAGTCTGCAGCCCTCCCCGGATCGGCAGAGAGGGTGGAGCAGTGACCGGGACAGCTCAGAAGAGTGGGGTAATTGGATGGATACAATTTGAGAGAAAAAGGGGGGTAAACCCCCCCCCTCCAAAAAAAAGAATGGTCGAGCAAACTCAATGAATTAGTCAATTGCTTTATCCTTCATTCTTTGTAAAATAGTTTTCAGAGGAACGATCCCTCTCAGAAACTCAGAAATAGACCTGACATACGTCTGGCTATCTTTGATAAAATGAGGCTTCCGCTTCAAGGTAGCTGTTTGAGGGTATAGTGAGTCCCTTGCCCTTTGCTTCAGCCATGCATACTGAATAGCCAATAAAAGTAGAAATGAACTCCAGGTGACCCCAGGCAACAACTGCTCCAATCCGTTCAGCCAACCTGGGGCCTTCTGTTCAGGATTTTCCACCCTGTCTGTCAAATCAGTCAGCTGCCGTGCAAGACGAGGCAGAATTTCAAGTCTGCATGATCTCCTACAGAACCTCTCATCATCTCTATCTCGGTACCAAGCCAACGTCTGACTCTGTCTGCTCTGTTTTTCATCTTGACCACCGACAGAGAAAAGGATTGCATCCTGAAACATGATCATTGTGTTTAAAGTGAAGATGCGACTAGTGAGCGGAAAAGCAGGAAATGCTATCTGGGTAGGGCGCCTGGTGCTGTTGTTTGGTCAGGGGGCCAAAGAAAGCTTACATTAAAGGTCTTATATCTTAACACTTTTCAGCAATTTCATATATTTTCCTCTATTCATTACATTACTTACAGGGTAGGTTAACTTCTTTTTAATCTGTACATCATTAAAACCCTCGAAATAAATTTATCATTGGACTGTGTTGAAACCGATTGAGAAAATTCGGTAAAGTGGCAAGTTTCTCAATATTGATGTGATCGGTGAAGCTTTTGTTTGTTCATTTGTAAATGATGCCCAGGTGTTTTACTGAAGTCCGAGTTCAAAAACAGTGAACCACCCCATATTTTTTCTCTAAAAAAAAAAAATAAAAAAAATCTAAAACTAATTTTCTGAATTGATTATCCAGTGCCTCTTTCTCCTCTCAAACTGAACAAGTTGTTTTCTGTAGGAGTAGTACATCAAATTTATTATTCACTATTTTAATTAGTATTCATTTTTGGAAGCCTGACAGGTGAGTGACGGGTGATAGCCCTGGCCAGTTTTGCCGACAATATTGAAATGAACCTCATTCAGAAAGCAGTCAAGGAGAGAAGTGAGCCGAGCATGCCACGGTGTGTGGGCTGACTTCTACATGGTGTTGCTTCTTCCCTTCGTGTTTTAGAAGAACCTGCAAAAATGAAAATCTGTTTGCCGACTGACTGCCAAAAACCACACATTTAACATGGCTGTCTGTAACTTGTAGTGCCGCAAGTCCCTTGTCATGCTTAATTGCGCTTATCATCCTGAAGATAGATGCGATATGACGGGCATTACCTGGCTCTCAGGAGAAGTCAACGAGGGGTGGGTTCATGCGAATTACTGAGTCAAACATGATTGGTTGGTTTGACAGGGACTCAGGTGTGACGTAGAACCTGGCACCGATTCTGATTATCCTGTTAACACTGGTCAATTTTTCCTGATATGCGACCGGCAAAATGGGAAGTGACACTGTCGTCATGATTTCCCAGCACATAAATATAATTTCATACCACTCAGTCAATGCTAAGACTGGCAAGTCATGTTTTTTGGGGTGCTCCCTCATCATTAAGAAAAATTACATCATCTTTGACTGTTATACTACTTGGTTTTTGCCTCTTCATTGGGCAAGTGCATGTAAGGGAGTTACTGAAAATGAATCTCAGCCAATGCATAATGCTGATCACGGGTCCCTACTGGCTGGGCTGCTTCATATATTGATGATATTGTTTAATGGTGCTGATGGAAACCTGTTTACTGCTGTTAATGGATTTTTATGGCCCGGGTTTCCTTTGACCCTGTTGAGCCTATCACTTAAATGGTCCTGTGCCAATTAATTAACTGCATGTACAGTGGCAGTTAAATTAAATTAGCATTTTCATTACCACTACGTATATCATAGTGAACGCTCTCCATGACGGGCTGCTTCTTAATGATGTAGTCTACTTTTTTTGTTTTTTTTTTGGGGGGGGGGGGTTATTCAGGATCAGTGCCAAATGGACTTTACCCTGGAGGGCCTTCAGTCCACGAGGTTAAGAGAGTAAGGTAGTAGAGTAAATGGTCATTAGTAATAAGATTTTACAACAGTCCAGTAATATCACAGTATTTAGAGGCACTCCCTTGCAGAAATATTGCCGCTCACTATATTTTTTACAGTGTTTTATTGGACTGTAAACCTTTTTTTTTCCTGAGATTTCTATCAGTTTATGACAGTACATTATCATTCATTGTAATTGCATTGAAACTACCAAAGATTTATTGTAATTGGTAATTTTTGTAGATACTGAAAAACCCGGGGACAACGAGTTATACTTGATCCAATGAGATCTTAAAAGCTTATATATTCATATCCAATCTGGATTGTATATTTTCAAATGACATTTCAACCCTACATAATGCTTTGCTCAGTTATTGTTTTATGCTTTGATATAAAGCAGTAAATGGTACTTCCCTGTTGCAGTGATGGGGTTGGATAGCAATAAAGACCAAAAAAAATGCCTTTTATAGGATAAATTGTTATATAATCTCACCCAGTGAAGGATTGATGCAAGAGCACTTCAGTGGCAAGGCGCTCTCTTCGCCGTGGTAATGGTGTCAGCTTCAAGCCAAAGTGTGATGGCAATTATTGCATCATCTTTATGTCATTTGTGTGCAGGGGGAAAAGGCATTGGTCTGATTTGTTTTTCTATACCTTGGGTAAAGCTTGAGTCCCGAAACCATAATATAGCCTGGTGGGTGGGGTTGGGGCGGGGTTGTGGAGTGATGAGATAGCTTGGAAACTGACTTACATAATTGGGCCAACAATCTGCTGCACACCACCTGTTTTCCCTCACAAGCAGCACAGCTAGATTCATCAGAGCTCTATTATGCATTGGAAAAGGTCACCATTGATTATCCTTAAATAATCCCGTAAGACAGACCTACTCCCCATCAACACCACATTTAATTAGACGGCAAGCATCACTGATCTCTCCTTCTTTGTTATGTAGTTGGTGGATTTTGACGAGCTTTTTCCAATGTAAATTACATCATGGAATGTCTGCAATGAGAAGCAGTCTCACAGCTATACATATAAACACAAACAAACACGCGCGTGCACACAGACATACAAACAGCCCTCACAAATTCATTCACATTCAATTACTAAGATGGATGTCAGTGATGACTGTAGGTAAACATCACAAGATGACGGTAAGACAAAGGTGGCTAACTAAGTTTGTCCATTTCCCAGAGGAAAACAGGGTATAGCACACAAGATTGCATAGCCTCTCAATTTCATTCGCTATGCTGTCTTTTATACAGCATCTTATTAATTACTGTTCCACTGTCATTATATAAACAGAGTCAGATTACTAATTACCTGATCATCAATACTTATAATAGACTAGAATACCTACAACCAGTAAGGTAATTCAGCTATTTTTTGACTATTTTAAATAGGCTAAGACATTACATCGCCTTCAGAAACTGTAGAAATTGCAGTGAGATGAGTTTTTTTTTTTAAATCAAAGCAATTTGCAGTTTGGTTACCTGCAACCCCGAATTGGAATTAGTGGGTTACGTTGGATGGGTAGATGGATGGATGGATGGATACTTGATTTGATCATCATCTTGTACACTATAGTTGAGGTGGTACATAGAAATACAGAAAAATAGTTCCATGCTCTTAATGCAATTTCCGTTGAAACCTTTTTTTTTTAAACTGCAAACAATTACTGTTTATGTAACATCCACTAATGAAGATCCTGATGCTCAGAATGATGGTGGCGTTTAGGACGTATTCAGCACACACTTCGGAATGTAATATCTGGGCAATCCGAGAAATTATTTAACAATTACATCAGCACAATTAGGACAGCTGGGATTTGTAGGAAAAGAACGCAATGTTGCAGCACAGCAGTTATATAAAGACAGATCAAATCACCCAGATTACCAGCTAACTGAGAGAAAAACAAGAGTAAAGCTGTGTCTATTTATAATACCAGGCCAGTGTGTAGATATGGGAGCACTAGGCTGATCTGAAGTGCTTTGTCTGCATACAGGCTGATCTAAGGCCACAGTTTGTCTACATAATGTCCATGTTAGCTTAGTGGTCACCAATAACAGTCTCAAAAATGTCAACCTCTGCTGTCAGAGAAAAATCATGCCTCTGCAACTTTTAAGTATAATTGGAAATATTCAAAAGAAATATTCAAAAGACACAGAACTCTATTTGTATTCCTGAAAACTCTTTATGCTAAACCTGTAACATTTATCCAACAATTGTGAGTGAAGTTAGATGTGAAAAGGTCAGTTTCTGACCTTCTCAAAGTGATAGTTGAGTAGATATTGACCTCATGTTTGCTTTAGTACCAGGCAATCCAGTGTGTGCAAATATACTTGCATATGTTACACCATAAATTACGCAAGAGTGTTCCATGTACACACTTTCACCCACAGATTACATCTGCACAACTCATGCACACACATGTATAGACATGGACACAGTACTTATATCAAAAATAAAACCTGTATGAAGAAACCAAGAACACAACACATCAAGCTAAGCTTTGTACAGTACACTCTATATTCATTTGAATTAGCAAGAACCTTGGGGCGTCTGTGGTGTGGCGGTCTACTCTGTTGCCTACCGACACGGGGCTCGCTGGTTCGAATCCCTATGTTACCTCCGGCTTGTTTAGGTGTCCCTACAGACACAATTGGCCGTGTCTGCAGGTGGGAAGCCGGATGTGGGTATGTGTCCTGGTCGCTGCACTAGCGCTTCCTCTGGTCGGTCGGGATGCCTGTTCAGGGGGACGGGGAACTGGGGGGAATAGTGCGGTCCTCTCATGTGCTACATCCCCCTGGCTAAACTCCTCACTGTCAGATGAAAAGAAGTGGCTGGCGGCTCCACATGAATCGGAGGAGGCATGTGGTAGTCTGCAGCCCCCCCCCCCCCCCCCCCCCGGATTGGCAGAGGGGGTGGAACAGCGACCGGGATGGCTCGGGAAAATAGGGTAATTGGCCAAGTACAATTGGGGATAAATTTTTAAAAAAAGAATTAGCAAGGACCTGAGATTTAGCATTAAAACATTGCTACTCTATCTGCAACTACAGCACAAACACACAAATACACGTACCATCTACTACTACTTTCGGCTGCTCCCGTTAGGGGTCGCCACAGCGGATCATCCGTTTCCATTTCTTCCTGTCTTCTGCGTCTTCCTCTGTCACACCAGCCACCTGCATGTCTTCCCTCACCACATCCATAAACCTCCTCTTTGGCCTTCCTCTTCTCCTCTTCCCTGGCAGCTCCATATTCAGCATCCTTCTCCCAATATACCCAGCATCTCTCCTCCACACATGTCCAAGCCATCTCAATCTTGCCTCTCTTGCTTTGTCTCCAAACCGTCCAACCTGAGCGGTCCCTCTAATATAACCGTTCCTAATCCTGTCCTTCTTCGTTACTCCCAGTGAAAATCTTAGCATCTTCAACTCTGCCACCTCCAGCTCCACCTCCTGTCTTTTCGTCAGTGCCACTGTCTCCAAACCATATAACATAGCTGGTCTCACAACCATCTTGTAAACTTTCCCTTAACTCTTGCTGGTACCCTTCTGTCGCAAATCACTCCTGACCCACTTCTCCACCCACTCCACCCTGCCTGCACTCTCTTCTTCAGCTCTCTACTGCACTCCCCGTTACTTTGGACAGTTGACCCCAAGTATTTAAACTCAAATGCCTTTGTCACCTCCACTCCTTGCATCCTGACCATTCCACTGTCCTCCCTCTCATTCACGCATAGGTATTCCGTCTTGCTCCTACTGACTTTCATTCCTCTTCTCTCCAGTGCATACCTCCACCTCTCCAGGCTCTCCTCAACCTGCACCCTACTCTCGCTACAGATCACAATGTCATCCGCGAACATCATCGTCCATGGAGACTCGTGCCTGATCTTGTCCGTCAACCTGTCCATCACCATTGCAAACAAGAAAGGGCTCAGAGCCGATCCTTGATGTAATCCCACCTCCACCTTGAACCCATCTGTCATTCCAACCACACACCTCACCATTGTCACACTTCCCTCATACATATCCTGCACCACTCCTACATACTTCTCTGCAACTCCTGACTTCCTCATACAATACCACACCTCCTCTCTCGGCACTCTGTCATAAGCTTTCTCTAAATCTACAAAGACACAATGCAACTCTTTCTGGCCTTCTCTATACTTCTCAATCAACATTCTCAAAGCAAACATCGCATCTGTGGTGCTCTTTCGTGGCATGAAACCATACTGCTGCTCGCTGATCATCACCTCTCCTCTTAACCTAGCTTCTGTTACTCTTCCCCAAATCTTCATGCTGTGGCTGATCAACTTTATACCTCTGTAGTTGTTACAGTTCTGCACATCGCCCTTGTTCTTGAAAATCGGTACCAGTATGCTTCTTCTCCACTCTTCAGGCATCCTCTCACTTTCCAGGATTGTGTTAAACAATCTAGTTAAAAACTCCACTGCCATCTCTCCTAAACATCTCCATGCCTCCACAGGTATGTCATCAGGACCAACTGCCTTTCCACTATTCATCCTCTTCATAGCTGCCCTCAATTCCTCCTTGTTAATCCACTGAACTTCCTGATTCACTATCCCTACATCATCCAACCTTCTCTCTCTCTCATTTTCTTCATTCATCAGCCCCTCAAAGTATTCCTTCCACCTTCTTAGCACACTCTCCTCACTTGTCAGCACATTTCCATCTCTATCCTTGATCGCCCTAACCTGCTGCACATCCTTCCCAGCTCGGTCCCTCTGTCTAGCCAATCGGTACCAGTCCTTTTCTCCTTCCTTGGTGTCTAACCTGTCATACAACTCACCATACGCCTTTTCCTTTGCCTTTGCCACCTCTCTCTTTGCTTTACGCTGCATCTCCTTGTACTCCTGTCTGCTTTCTTCATCTCTCTTACTATCCCACTTCTTCTTTGCCAACCTTTTCCTCTGTATAATTTGCTGTACTTCCTCATTCCACCACCAAGTCTCCTTGTCTTCCTTCCTCTGTCCTGATGACACACCAAGTACCTTCCGAGCTGTCTCCCTCACTATTTCTGCGGTGGTTGTCCAGCCATCTGGCAACTCTTCACTACCACCCATTGCCTGTCTTAACTCCAGCCTGAACTTCACACAACAGTCTTCCTTCTTCGACTTCCACCATTTGATCTTCGGCTGTGTCTTCACTCGCTTCCTCTTCTTGGTCTCCAAAGTCATCCTACAGACCACCATCCGATGCTACCTAGCTACGTTCTCCCCTGTCACCACCTTGCAGTCTCCAATCCCTTTTAGATGGCGCCTTCTACATAAGATATAGTCCACCTGTGTGCACTTTCCTCCACTCTTGTACGTCACCCTGTGTTCCTCCCTCTTCTTGAAATATGTATTCACCACAGCCATTTCCATCCTTTTCGCAAAATCGACCACCATCTGTCCTTCCACATTTCTCTTCTTGACTCCATACCTTCCCATCACCTCCTCATCACCTCTGTTCCCTTCACCAACATGTCCATTGAAGTCCGCTCCAATCACCACTCTCTCCTCCATGGGTACCCTCTCCACCATGTCGTCCAACTCACTCCAGAATTCTTCTTTTTCATCCATCTCACACCCAACTTGCGGGGCATATGCGCTGATAACATTCAGCAATAAACCTTCAATTTCCAACTTCATACTCATCACTCTGTCTGACACTCTCTTCACCCCCAGCACGCTCTTGATATACTCTTCCTTCAGAATTACCCCTACCCCATTTCTCCTCCCATTCACACCATGGTAGAAGAGTTTGAACCCACCTCCGATACTCCTGGCCTTACTCCCCTTCCACCTGGTCTCTTGCACACACAGTATGCCTACCTTTCTTCTTTCCATCAAGTCAGCCAGCTCTCTCCCTTTACCAGTCATAGTGCCAACATTCAAAGTTCCAACTCTCACCTCCACATGCCTACCCTTCCTCCTCTCTAGCTGCCTCTGGACATGCTTTCCCCCTCGCCTTCTCCTTCGCCCAACAGTAGCATAGTTTCCACCGACACCCTGCTGGTTAACAGTACCGGTGGCGGTCGTTGGTAACCCGGGCCTCGACCGATCCGGTATGTAAGTCTTATTTATGATCCGCATATTTGATCTGGCAAAGATTTTACGCCGCATGCCCTTCCTGATGCAACCCTCCCCATTTGTCCAGACTTGGGACCGGCACTAAGGATGCACTGGCTTGTGCATCCTCAGTGGCTGGGTTACAAATACACGTACCATGAAGAGAATAATCAAAACCCAGTATTTGATAGGAAACATCAGGTACAGCCTGTTTATGTACTGAAGGATTTCTTTATTTAAAGGGAACCACTGACCAACTGACACAACAAAGACAAGAGAGAGTCGGAGAGAAACCCTGCCTCAGACAACTAAACTGTAATTAAACACACTTTCAGCAACATTCAAATGATCATAATTGGGTCAGAGTAAATATTTGGTGGTATTTCCATGAGCCCTAAGCGTATGACCATATGACTCAGAGATTACTGATCCAAACATGTCACTTGTATGAACCTCACAGACCCACCAGTTTAAGC
Organism: Lampris incognitus; assembly: GCF_029633865.1. Taxonomy (NCBI): domain Eukaryota; kingdom Metazoa; phylum Chordata; class Actinopteri; order Lampriformes; family Lampridae; genus Lampris; species Lampris incognitus. The sequence goes on along the minus strand of NC_079211.1, from coordinate 132,244,272 downwards.
AGCTTAATCTGGTGATTTGATTTTTTTTTTTTTTTTTGCTTATAAGCCTGTGCTCAGTTTGCACATGGTTTGGCAGTGTTGGTTTTCGACAGCAGATCTAGATCAAATGATGTTTCCATGTTACATCCTCTAATAGTCTTGGTGTGGTTATTAGATAATAGGCACAATATGAGTTACATCTAGAGTTTGTTATGCAGTAAAAGCTCATATGAAACAATTTTCACGTCTCAACTATTTGTAGTTATGTTGGTAATGGTTGTTTTATAGTTATGTACTTCTTACGGTCATATTACCAGGTTATACTGACTCTAAAGTGTGTTTGCATAATTAATACATCTCATGCTAGCAGCATACATGATATGTTCACTGCAATGCCAAGCTCAAAACGCATTATTTGATTTTATCCTTATTATCTAGTGACTTTATTTACTTGTCTGCTTTCAAATAAAGATGGGCAACTTGACACCACCTTTCATCGTCTTAATGAAGACGTTGTTTTTGTGGTGGCGTTCCCCTTTAACACAATGCATCAGGGTACAGTTATGGGTTCAGGGAAAAGTCAAGGGGTCGGAACATCTGTTGAGTATTATGGTGATTTCCATTTAGAGACTACAGGTTGTAGGTGACTGCTGGTAGTTTCTAAGCCCAGAGGAACATTGCCATATGCTGTCCCATTCTGTCATCGTTCTGCCTGCCTCTGACTCCTGGGATGCTTTCAGATTTGCATAATGCATATTTTTCGTCTCTTATTGTTATTTCATGGTAACTTTTTATGCAAGGAAATGTTATGCTGCATTCCCTGAGACATCACTCTGCTGTCAGTGTGCGGCATGTTTTGCACTGTTCTCTTACTTTGAGCATGTGAGCCCATTGTCATGCATTTGATCAATATATTATGAAGTACTGCATTTTTTCCCCCCAAGATGACATGCATCTCCTGCCAGGCTTTATACATCAGTCCTTATGCACATGCAGACAGTGCTGAGCGATCAGGTGTCAGGGATTTCTGGTTTGTCATAGCCAGCTCTCAAGGGACACTTGTATTCATAGGGCATTTGTTAACAGAGTCATTTATCATGTGTCATTTCTACTCACTTCAGCAGAAAATATGTAATGGGCCATAGCACCTAACTGCCCCATCAAGCCAATGTGTGCCACAATGAAAATTAACAAGGAAGCAGCTAACAAGAAAACCAGAGCATACATATTTTTAGCATCTATGGATTTTTCCCCCTCATTTTTTAAATTACCTTGTATGGCTGTGTACACATATACATGGGTAGGACTTGAAAATGGAAAATAATTACATATTTGTTGTTTAATTTCTTGTCTTGCTAATGGATCATGTTGAAACTGTCAGGGACCGTATTTGTTTTCAGAAACGAGACCTTTTCACCTTCCAAGTATATTTCGAAATCGTGCTTTGCTGGAATCATCATCTGTGTATTGTTATCAAGAAATTGAATAAATATATTCTACAGGAAGTGAATAATGAACTTCAGGGTCTGAGTTTTTTTTTCTTGCGTATTGAAAAAGTAGATGTAGAGCTTTGCAGCTAAGCCTTTCAGATGACGATAGAAGATGTCAATGGGAAAACTGGTCCTTTCGTAAAGGCTTTGAAAGTGTTTGTTGATTTGTTCAGTCACTGCTTCAAGACAGCAGAAGAACTAAGAGGGAGAAACCGAGGTGAAGTTTGGTTGTTTCGATCCTGGGCCTTATTTTGAAAACGATTTGAAATTCTGTATAGCCTGTGTGTTTTATACTGGTTGGATTTTGTTATGCGATGTTGGAGCCATTTTCCCCCTCATGTCTCTGTTGAATATTGCCTTACGCCTTGTAACGTTTTCCATTTATGTTTTCAGCATTTAGCTGATATGGTCATCCACAGAGGCAAAATGTGCAAGAGTAGAATAAGATGAAATGACTAGTTTGCAAATTCTATCAGAATTTAACAATAAAACTGCAATTGTCCAATTCACAAAAGTCAGACTAAATGTAAATTGTATTCTGGTTTTACTACATTGTTCATGCACAATAGAGAAGTCCTGTAACTAAACATGTGTCACTTATACACATGTGACTTAAACACAGGCTTCCTATCTTGCTGCTGTGCAGGTCTGGCAGTGTGGTGGGAGCATGGAGGTGTTGCCATGTGCCAGAGTGGCCCACATCGAACGCACCAAGAAGCCCTACAACAATGACATTGATTACTACGCTAAACGCAATGCCTTGCGGGCCGCTGAGGTATGGATGGATGAATACAGATCCCATGTCTACATGGCCTGGAATATTCCCATGAATGTAAGTTTTTCCTCTTCCTAGATCATCCCATCCACCCCCGCCACCCCACCCATCTGCACACACACCAACACACATACTTATCACCCCACCCATTAGCTTTCTTTGCTTCTTCCCTCCCCTTCTCTCTTGTTCATTCAGACAAGCAACTTATTCCCCCCAGAGATTGTAGTCAATAGAATTTGGGAATTCACACTTCATCCCGCTCGACCTTCACATTGACGGCTGTAATGTAAGGCAGAGCTGAGGAGCAGTCTCACTCCAAACAAACTAGTGAGGGACACCAAAACAACGAGAATGGCCTTGCACTGAATCGGAGTCTGATTTCTTACATTTTCATTCAGTTGCGCTTAATTGCTGACAAGGGCCTCGATGACAATGTTTGCAAAATGATAAACGGCTACTTTGGTTAATAAAGTAACCAGAGTTTAATGGTAGAAAGGAGTTGCCTCCACCCGAGCCATCCCGGTCGCTGCTCCACCCCTTCTGCCGATCTGGGGAGGGCTGCAGACTACCACATGCCTCCTCCAATACATGTGGAGTCGCCAGCTGCTTCTTTTCACCTGAGAGTGAGGAGTTTCACCAGGGGGACATAGCGCTTGGGAGGACTACGCTCTTGCCCCAATTCCCCCCCTCCCTGAACAGGCACCCTGACCGACCAGAGGAGGTGCTAGTGTAGCGACCAGACACATACCCACATCCGGCTTCCCACCCGCAGACACGGCCAATTGTGTCTGTAGGGATGCCCGACCAAGCCAGAGGTAACATGGGGATTTGAACTGGTGATCCCCGTATTGGTAGGTACGAAATAAACCGCCACACCACCCAGACGCCCTGGAATTGCCTTTTCAACAAATGCTGAATTGGATGAATGTCAGTGAAGAAGGTGTCCTGAAAAGGACTCTGAAAGTGGCCCAGCTCAACACAGAGAGGATGATACAAACAAAAAGAAATGCTGTCGGTATACATTCTCTAGGGCTGTGTATTACTCAGACAATGGCATCTGCACAAGAAGAAGTTAGCGATGTTGCTGACCCTGGCACATTGTCTCTAGAGCTCGCACAAATGCCATTACAAGAGTAGGCGATACAGGTGCAGGTAGGAAGGAGCAACTGGGAAAATATGTAAACCGCTCTGACAAACTAGCCATCCGGGCAACATCCCCTCTCCAAGGTAATTACCAACACAGTGGCACGGCGCACCATTACCCCGGCTGTCCTGTGGTGTAGAGTTATTTTGTGTACATTGCAAGGACATAATGCCATAACTAATCTATTGAATCTTAACCTCCCCTCCACATGGAATTACATAGTCGTGTTATTGGTTGGAGGTGCCTGCTGAGAGCACAATTACTTGGTTTGGGGGAGCGAAGATTTTATGACTCACCACAGTAGCTAGCCACAAGACCAAACATCATCTCTGTGACATTGAATACATTTGGAAGTGTTGTTCTGCGGTCCAAAAAGCTAGTAGATAATGCTGAATAGCATTCATTATTAACAGATGTTGAAAAGAGTGTCAGCAGCTGGCAGCAGACTCCGACTGAGAAAAAGTGATGAGAGGCAAACACTGGCTGGTAATGAGGCAATGCATTTTGTGTGTGTGTGTGTGTGTGTGTGTGTGTGTGTGTGTGTGTGTGTGTGTGTGTGTGTGTGTGTGTGTGTGTGTGTGTGTGTGTGTGTGTGTGTGTGTGTTGTCTGTCTGTCTGTCTGTGTCTGTCTGCTCGTGTGTACCTTTCCACAATGTGTTGAATGTGTGAAGGCTCTTGTCTACAGATAAAATCATGAAACCTGGAATGCGGAAGTTTTGTCTCCCCCCTATGGCAGTGAGAGTAATTACTTCTCTTTCAGTTCTCCAACGAGGAAAAGCTACACCAATTGTTATCCTTGTTTGTCCTCGCCACACCAAGTTTCTTTTTTCTCTGGAGCATCCGAAATTTCTTGGACACTTTTTAGGTTTTTCCGCCATGGTTTCAAAGCCTGGAAGCTTTATATCAGAAAGCCCTGAAGGCAAGACAATCAGAGGCACGCGAAAGCTTTCATCACACGGAAGTTCAGCTCTGACGACGCTTTTTTCAGCTTTTTTTTCTTTCTTTCAATTTTCCCCCTTTACCCCCCCCCAATTGGAACTGGCCAATTACCCCGCTCTTTTTGAGCTGTCCCGGTCGCTGCTCCGCCCCCTCTCTGCCGATGGGCGCCCCGACCAACCAGAGGAGGCGCTAGTGCAGCAACCAGGACACATACCCACATCCGACTTCCCACCCGCAGACACGGCCAATTGTGTCTGTAGGGACGCCCGACCAAGCCAGAGGTAACACGTGGATTCGACCCGGAGATCCCGTGTTAGTAGACAATGGAATAGACTGCTACACTACCCAGACGCTCTTTTTTTCAGCTCTGACAACGCAATCGTTGCTTGTTGACGTAAAACGCATCACTACGCATCGCTTCCAGTGCGCCAGTATGGGAATGCAGCGCGGGATTGTCGCCCCAGACACAAGATTTAAAATTCCGCTATACTACGAAATACAGAGCGATTAACCTGGCGGTGATAGGCTTAATCATCATTGCGTGAACTTGTTTGGCAAGAGCCTGAGTGCCACGAACATTCATTTGAGTCCCACACTCTAGCTTTGAATATGTAGCACAGATATGTGATAGTTTTGTGTGAAAAGAAATTATTTTTATCATGTTCTGTATTTGTCATTTAATGTCTTTTTATGTACTTTGTAAAGCACCTTGAATTGTCATTTTGTATGTGTATGACATGGGCAATACAAATAAACTGCTCTTGCATCGCCATGCCTTGCCTTGATACGATGTTTTTGTCTTTGACTTTACATGAATGTCTGACTCTGTGTACATTTTTGTGTAATGTGGGCATACAGGTAGATGTACATTTGCACATTTGTGAGTTTGTTTGCACATTAATATTTAGTGTGTGTGTGTGTGTGTGTGTATGTGCACATGCACGTGCATGTGCATGTGTATAGGTGTGGATGAGTGCCAGGCCACCACACCAGGCAGTCCAGCTCTTAGGCTTTTCCCCATATAAATCTAAGTGGCCACCTCCATAATGCCAGCAGGGCCGTGAGGGCTCATAATTAAGCAGCTGATTAGAATTTGTTCAGCACAGGATCACATCTAATGAAAGAACAATGATGGTCCCACATGACAGGTGCATCCATCCATCGCTTAACCAAACAGTATCTTCCACCGTCAGCTCTCCCTCTCCCCTTCTTTCCTATTCATCCTTCAGGCACTTCCATTTCTCCTGCTAACAACCAGTATTGTCATGTGATGCTTAAGTAAAGTGCATGTTTTCTAAATGGAGTTTTGTACCATTTGCTAACAGAACCCAGGGGTTGACTTCGGGGATGTCTCGGAGCGCGTGGCCCTGAGGAAGAGGCTGCAATGTCGGAGCTTCCGCTGGTACCTTGAACACGTCTACCCCGAGATGCGAATCTACAACAACACCATTACATACGGCGAGGTGAGAGAGCTGCTGAGCAATAGGATTATGGGATTTACACCGCAGGTTAATTTTGTTATTGAATTATACTTTATTCTATTACACTACCAGTGGTTATTTTTTTAAGGGGAATTCATACATGGTTTCCGCTACTTTGATTCCACGGATGATAATGCAGACAAAATTAGCCAGACAGATTTAATTAAGCCACACATTTACTGGATCTTTTTCTTCAAGTCTTTTAGGGAATTATTTGAAGAAAATTTTAGTGTGAAGCACATATTTCAGAAGCTGGTTGTGGGTGTCCTTCAGTTTGTATTGAAACCCTTTACATGAGGGGGGAGAGTATTCAAAGTCAGAGGTCCTGAATCTCGATAAGGTAAGCATAGACAATATTCATATACCACGCTGTGAGCTCAGGCATCATAGCTACATGATTCAGCCTTCAGTGTACTTCTGAAGACCTCTTTAAAGGAAAAAAAATAAATTCCATGTAGCCATCAAAAGTAAGAGGTACCTTGTTGCCATAGCAACACTGTCCACCATCCAAGATTAGATGCAATTCTCTCATAATGAGTTTTAATTAAACACTTATTAGTTTTCCATGTGACTTGATTGTTTTGGCTTGGCTGCACATCCAGCTCAGTGGGGGTAAAAAAGATTATGAGAGGCTGAGGAACTGAACACACACCAGTCAGACACCACTGGGAAATGCGTCGAAATGCACAATCTTTCCTCTACTGGTTCAAACAATTGAGAGGAATAGAAAATCAATGTGCTTTCCAAATGCATTGCCAGAACAGATCAAAAATAACGCTGTGAGACTACCCCTCCCTCACTCTCCCTTGGCCCTGGCATCCAGCTAATGGATTCTTTTAGTCTTGGCGGCCACTTAGGTGGCACTATTTCAAATCTTTTGACAAGCTGTGGAACAGTACCCTTGCATTTCCACAGCTGAAGTAAGGCTCATCTGTCATTGGGCGTCATGGCTGCAGTCTGCCATGCTGAAAATCTCGGCAAAAGGAGCTTTGCCTGACAACAGCTTTTGATAGATATGTCACAACCTGTAAATGAAGTCATACACATTCAAATCACATGAACCCAAAGCCCCTTTCGTTGGGCAGTACCATCTGGGTGTAGAGATGGACTGGCAAAATTACACTGGTGAAAATATTCGACTATATTCAGCTCTGTGATTATCAGATTGAGATGATACTCACATGAGACATACAGATAAATTTTCAACAATATCCATTTGGTTTCACTTTCAGTTCCAAAGCAAGACCCTGCAGGAGACACTAAAAATGGAAGTGCGTCTTGACCATCAAGAGCAAAAGGATGCAGAAATTCTTAGAATAAGATTACTTGTAAAAGAGTTACAGTATTCTGATTACAAAAAATACTAATGACCCCCTCCCCCAACACACACAAACACACAGTTACTGTAGAAAGCATGATTTGAATATAGGTGAAACAAACACTTGAAAAAAATATGCAATTAGATTGCAGCCAAAGAAGTAATGGTTGTGGACAACAGTAACAGCACCGTTCAAATACTTACTGTAAATGTCAATGAATATCAGAATCAGAAACACTTTGTTTGTCATTTCATTACATGCACTTGCGCTAATGAAATGAAACGAAACGTCATTTCCCCCAGCCCACAACAGTGTTAACACAAAAACAAAAACGCATATCCAAAAATTACAAGAATACACCGCTCAAAAAAATAAAGGGAACACATAGGCAATGCAATGTAGCCCCAAGTCAATCAAACTTTTGAGATATCAACCTGTCCAGTTAGGAAGCAACACTGATTTGTGAATCAATTTCACCCATTGGTAAATTGTCTAATTTCCACCTGGTGGAAATTAGACAATTTGCAAGATGACCCCTATAAAAGGAATGGATTTGCAGGTGGTGGCCACAGACCATTTGCCTGTCCTCATCTTTTCTGGCCGATCTTTGGTTAGTTTTTCATTTTGCTAGTGCCCTCACCACTAGAGGTGGCATGAGGCGGTATCTGCAACCTACAGAAGTTTCTCAGGTAGTGCAGCTTATCCAGGATGGCACATCAATGCGTGCTGTGGCAAGAAGATTTGATGTGTCTCCCAGCACAGTGTCCAGAGCATGGAGGAGGTACCAGGAGACAGGCCAGTACACCAGGAGACGTGGAGGGGGCCGCAGGAGGACAACAACCCCGCAGCAGGACCGCTATCTGGTCCTTTGTGCAAGGAGGAACAGGAGGAGCACTGCCGGAGCCCTACAAAACGACCTTCAACAGGCCACTAATGTGCAGGTTTCTGCTCAAACAGTGAGAAACAGAATGCATGAGGATGGTATGAGGGCCCGACGTCCCCAATTGGGGCCTGTGCTCACAGCCCAACACCGTGCAGCCCGATTGACCTTTGCCAGAGAACATCTTGGTTGGCAGATTCGCCATTGGCGCCCTGTGCTCTTCACAGATGAGAGCAGGTTCACACTGAACACATGTGACAGACGTGAGAGAGTCTGGAGACGCTGTGGATGCTGTGTTGTGCCTGCAACATCCTCCAGCATGACCGGTTTGGCGGTGGGTCAGTGATGGTCTGGGGAGGCATATCCTTGGAGGGCCGCACAGACCTCTACGTGCTAGCCAGAGGTACCATGACTGCCATTAGGTACCGGGATGAGATCCTCAGACCCATTGTCAGACCATATGCTGGTGCAGTGGGCCCTGGGTTCCTGCTCATGCATGACAATGCTCGTCCTCATGTGGCCAGAGTGTGTCAGCAGTTCCTGTATGTCGAGGGCATTGATGCTATGGACTGGCCTGCACGTTCCCCAGACCTGAATCCAATCGAGCACCTCTGGGACATCATGTCTCGTACCATCCGCCAACGCGATGTTGCACCACAGACTGTCCAGGAGTTGACCGATGCCCTGATCCAGGTCTGGGAGGAGATCCCTCAGGAGACCATCCATCGTCTCATCAGGAGCATGCCCAGACGTTGTAGGGAGTGCATACAGGCACGTCGAGGCCACACACACTACTGAGCCTCATTTTGAATCGTCTTGAAGAATTTCCACAGAAGTTGGATCAGCCTATGTTCTCATTTTCCACTTTGATTTTGAGTATGATTCTGAATCCAGACCTTAATGGGCTAATGATTTTGATTTCCATTGATCATTCTTAGGTTATTTTGCTCTAAACACATTCCTCTGTCTAATAAATAAAGATTTTCAGCTGAAATATTTCATTCATCGAGGTCTATATTGTGTTTTTAGGTGTTCCCTTTATTTTTTTGAGCAGTATACATATATCCAAACTAACACAATGTCTAAACTAAACAAAAAAAAAATTCACTGTCCAGGAGAACGAAGGCCAGTCAGGATGACTGTCGGAACTGCCAGTCTGAACCGGCTAGCAGTTAGCTTAGCCTGCCCCGCTTCCACGTCCTGTCAGACCGCCCTCAGTGATTCCTCTTCGGGCACAGCTTCAGTCAAATTCCGCCGATCCAACGCTAGCTCTCCCAGCCAGACATTTTCGACACACCTCCCCGCATTATACACGACGACACTGAAAACACAGTCAAGGCTAGGTGGGGCCGCCACCAGACCACCCTCGAAGTTATTGGAACTGCCGGTCTGCATAGGCTAGCAGTTAGCTTAGCCTGCCCCGCTTCCGCGTCCTGTCAGACCGCCCTCGGCCTCTCTCACAGCCAATCCAGCACCAGCTCTCCCAGCCATCAAACGAAGACAAAATTTAGACACAGACTTGGACAAAGACCCTGCATGGACGGCACTGGGTGAGGCCATCGTAAACGTGAATTTGTGCCACCATCTTCCCACACTGGTACTGGGTGAGGCCGCTGCAAACGTGAATTTGCGCTGCCATCTTCCCATAGTTTAGCTTACTGTTTTGATTTTTGAAGAATGCTCATCAATGAGTACAGAAAGTAACAGAACATAAAGTATAACTTGATTGCATTACTCTAACTGGTTATAGTTTTAAACTGGTAACCAGTAATCTGTAATTGGTTTCATCCTTAAAGCAACCTTCGTGACCCTTTATTGTTTGATGTCCTTCAGGTGAGGAACAGCAAAGCCAGCGGCTACTGCCTAGACCAGGGCTCTGAGGATGACGACAGAGCAATCCTCTACCCTTGCCACGGCATGTCCTCCCAGGTGAGAACAGATCTATTCAGTGATGAGCTTCTCTCTCATGTTCATTTATGAATCATGTTGATCAATCAGTGAGCCAGTCACTCACCCAGTCAGTCAATCGCACAACCAGATAATCTATCGCTCTGTAGATGTGAATATATAGCCCCTATTCCCACTGATTTTCCATGTTGGTGTCATGCAGGAACGGGAGCTGGAGTTGATTTTCTGTGTAAACTGGTGATTTTCCAGCTCAGGAAATAGTTAGATTTATAGAAAGCTTCTCCCTCTAGTGGGAACAAAAGCAGCAACACTCCCAGTTGAAGAACGCAAAGGGTTACCATATTCTCACAAATTATGCTTTTACATAGTGTGAGCGAGTCAGTCACAAGAGACTCAGGAAGTAATGCAATACTTTCTGTGACTTGATTGCATGGTGTACATTGTGCAACAGTACATTTGATGGTAATTGTAAACAGAGAGAGAGATTTCAGCAAACATTTTTACAAGTTGGACTGATGCGACAAAAGAACTTTATTTATCCACACAAAGGGTGAAATCAACAGGAAGCTTTGTAGCACCAGTATAGATGCATTTAGAGAAATTATATGTCACTTCCTGCATTCCCTAATCTGTCCAGAATGGACATGTCATGCAGGATCAGACTTGGCACAGAGTGTCTCTGGATGACACCTTTATGTATGAAAGATGAAAACCACTCCCTTACTCATCTTAATGCATGCTCAATAATCCAGGTAAGAAAATCAAAGAAGGTTGAATCAGTTCATCTGGCTGCTGTGTTTATTGACAGATACATTTCATCATTCAACTGAGTGACATCTTTACTAAGCTGACTGCAGGTATCCCCACCCTTATCAACAATACAGTACAATACAGTTGCCTAACGACCGAAACCAACAACTAGTTTCATATGCAAATATGGGTTGTCAAATTGTCAAAGCCAGGAAGACACCCAAACAGTGCACCAGCCAATTGAAGAGAGAAGGACAAGAGCTGCCTAAGCGTAAATGATTGGTGATTCCGTATGTGGTGGGAGTGTTGGAAAAGCTGAGACGTGTATTTTCAAAACACCGTGTCTCAGTTGCTTTCAAATCCCAAAACACACTGCACCAGAAGTTGTTCCACCCCAAGGATCGGGTCCCCTAACACAAACAGAGCAATATAGTGTACGCTGTTAAGCTCCAGGAGGATTGCCGTGACTTGTACATTGGAGAAACTAAACAGACGCTGACCAAAAGAATGGCACAATACAGAAGAGCTAACATGTCAAGCCAGGACTCTGCAGTCTACACCAGTGGCCACTGTTTCAGAGATAAGGATGTGCACATCCTTGATTTCAGGAGGAGGAGGAATGCTGGTTTGAACGGGGCGTCAAAGAGGCCATCAATGTGAAGAGAGAACGACCATCCCTGAACCAAGGGGAGGGGGGGGCAACTATTCCCCAGTCCTCTGTGAATAGTACACATGGCCATCGAAACTCTAGTTAATGGTCACACCCATATTTGCACATGAAAGTGGTCGTTGGTTTCGGTCGTTATACATCTGTCTCCGTCTTACAATGCTGTGATTGCAACAATCCCTAATTCTCTGTGAATAGTACACACCATGGCCTTTGAAACTCTATTTAAAGGTCACACCTATATTTGCATATGAAACTGGTCGTTGGTTTCGGGCATTAGGCAAGTGTATTGTTAATAAGGGGTGGGGATACCTGCAGTCAGTTTAGACTGAAGATGTCACTTAGTTGAGTACTGAAACATATCTGTCAGTTAACATATCCAGATGAACTGATTCAACCTTCTTTTACACTTCCTTACGCACATGAATAAACCCAGCAATATTGCAGTTTCCATGTGAGAAAGGGACTCATTTTGCTGATGTTTGACTCTTTTCCTTTAACTGATCCTTTAAAAATACTGGATGAGATCAGACAGGAGTCTCCGTGGACTGTGATGTTCGCGGATGACAGTCAGTACATTTACGTGATGTTAGAAAAAGTCAATTTTTTGTGTTAGTCCAACTAAAACTGGACTTTCAAAATACATGTAAACGTGTTAGTCTGACTGAAATTGTACTAAATCGAATTTCTCGAAGTCAGACTAACACACCTAGATAATGCAGTTGGGGATCGGTTTACTCTGGCATGTATACGCTTCAATCGGCCCTGAACTGGCATAAGCATCCTGCGCATGATCCATAGTTCTCACGGCGGTCTTTCACCCGGAAGTTGAACAGCATAGTGTCAACATGACGAGTGCTAGAGTGAGAACCACGCGTTTCTGGATAGACGAGGAGACAAACTTTATGTTGTGTCAGCTAAAGGAGTTGAATATCCTAACCTGCTTACCGCTTACTAACTTGTTTGTTGCTTGTTTGGTATTTGACACAATAGGTCAGCCAGAAGGTCCAGTAGCAACCAGCTGAAAGGGGGCATATCACCACCTACTGTACCAGGGTCGGGCATACTACTTCCATCAATAGATTGATTCTCCCCCAGTTCTTATATACTGGGACAATGACAGTAGTCCAATTACATGGCCTAATCGAGCTATAACCGTAGCTTGACTTAACTGTGCGTGTAAACGCAATCATTGTGATCTGTAGCGAGAGTAGGGTGCAGGTTGAGGAGAGCCTGGAAAGGTGGAGGTATGTACTGAAGAGAAGAGGAATGAAAGTCAGTAGGAGCAAGACAGAATACATATGCATGAACGAGAGGGAGGACAGTGGAATGGTGAGGATGTAAGGTGTAGAGGTCATAAAGGTGGATGAGTTTAAATACTTGGGGTCAACTGTTCAAAGTAACGGTGAGTGTAGAAGAGCGGTGAAGAAGAGAGTGCAGACAGGGTGGAGTGGGTGGAGAAGAGTGTCAGAAGTAATTTGCAACAGAAGGGTACCAGCAAGAGTTAAAGGGAAGGTTTACAAGATGGTAGTGAGACCAGCTATGTTATATAGTTTGGAGACAGTGGCACTGACGAAAAGACAGGAGGTGGAGCTGGAGGTGGCAGAGTTGAAGATGCTAAGATTTTAATTGGGAGTGACGAAGAAGGACAGGATTAGAAACGAGTATATTAGAGGGACAAACAAGGAGAGTGTGCTGAGAAGGTGGAAGGAGTACTTTGAGGGGTTGATGAATGAAGAAAATGAGAGAGATAGAAGGTTGGCTGATGTGGGGAAAGTGAATCAGGAAGTGGGGTGGATTAACAAGGAGGAACTGAGGGCAGCTATGAAGAAGATGAAGAGTGGAAAGGCGGTTGGTCCTGATGACATACCTGTGGAGGCATGGAGGTGTTTAGGAGAGATGGCAGTGGGGTTTTTAACTAGATTGTTTAACACAATCTTGGAAAGTGAGAGGATGCCTGAGGAGTGGAGAAGAAGCATACTGGTACCGATTTTCAAGAACAGGGCGACGTGCAGAACTGTAACAACAACAGAGGTATAAAGTTGATCAGCCACAGCATGAAGAGGTGGGAAAGAGTAATAGAAGCTAGGTTAAGAGGAGAGATGATGATTAGCGAGCAGCAGTATGGTTTCATGCCATGAAAGAGCACCACAGATGTGATGTTTGCTTTGAGAATGTTGATTGAGAAGTATAGAGAAGTCCAGAAGGCAACTGCCCAAAGTAACAGGGAGGGCAGAAGAGAGGTGAAGAAGAGAGTGCAGGCAGGGTGGAGTGGGTGGAGAAGAGTGTCAGGAGTGATTTGCGACAGAAGGGTACCAGCAAGAGTTAAAGGGAAGGTTTGCAAGATGGTTGTGAGACCAGCTATGTTATATGGTTTGGAGACAGTGGCACTGACGAAAAGACAGGAGGAGGAGCTGGAGGTGGCAGAGTTAAAGATGCTAAGATTTTCATTGGGAGTGACGAAGGACAGGATTAAGAATGATTATATTAGAGGAACAGCTCAGGTTGGACGGTTTGGAGACAAAGCAAGAGAGGCAAGATTTTTTTTTTCAATTTATTTCTGATTTTTTCCTTTTTCTCCCAATTTAGTGGCCAATCGATCCCTATTCTAGTTCAAACACCCACCCTCGTACTGCATGCGTTTGCCAACTGCATCTCTCCGGCCGGCAGTCTCGAAGGAGACGCCTCCCCACTTTCGTGACAAGGCAAATCCAGGCCGAACCACTGCTTTTTCCCGACACACACAGAGACGCATTCATGTGATGAACACAAGGCAACTCCTCCCCCCTCCCAAAGACAGCGTTGCCAATTATTGCTGCTTCACCACGTCCGGCCATAGTCGGCTCTGACGAGGCCGAGGCGCGAGCCCCGGTCCCCAGTGGGCAACTGCATTGATACAAAGCCAATGCTTAGACCGCTACACCACCGCGGACCCCCGCAAGAGAGGCAAGATTGAGATGGTTTGGACGTGTGTGGAGGAGAGATGCTGGGTATATTGGGAGAAGGATGCTGACTATGGAGCTGCCAGGCAAGAGGAAAAGAGGAAGACCAAAGAGGAGGTTTATGGATATGGTGAGAGAGGACATGCAGGTGCTCAAGTGGTGTAACAGAGGAAGACGCAGAGGACAGGAAGAGATGGAAATGGGTGATCTGCTGTGGCAACCCCTAACGGGAGCAGCCAAAAGAATAAGAAGATCCTTGAAAAATACTAAAAGCCACTGTTTATATTACACTGCATTTTCCAGTGGGACGTAAGCTTTTCAGATGTGGTGGGGAGTCTGTAGCCAGTAAAGCCTGTTGTCAGTAGAAGTAATTCATGAGTCCAACCCTGTGCTCTTGTTTTATTTGATTTATTTGTGGTGGTAGCCTAAAGGTTAGAGAAATGGAAACTTTCCATGTTTTCCAATATGTGTAACTATGAATATGAAGCACAGCACTACTGAAAATGAGCAGCCGTGCTCAGTATAACCTTCTGCAGGATAAACAAAAGTAAAAAATATATAAATAAATAGATATAGTGCCTTGTAGATGCAGAAGCAAAAGTTTGCTTGGGTGGGAAAGTCACTAAATTGGTTGTTTGAGTCTATTTCCTCTTTTGTGGTGAAATAAAAGCAAATGTCAAAGACACAAATCATGCAAATGCTATTCATGACTGGATTTTTCTGAGCCCACCTCTCCGGATGGTGAGTGACATGTTTACTATCAGTCGTATGTGGAATATAAATAAATAGGCCTGCATCTTGCCAGGCTTCCCTCTCTGTCCCTTTCTGAGAGCTTAATATTGTACAGCTACAGCTACTCTTTTAATCCTGGTCCCCGGGGCACATAAACAAATGGAGATGAATTTTGTGTCTTTATAGCATTAGATTACAATGATGACTGACATTACTGTACACGGCCCAATTCCATTTTTTTGGTCATCATAATTATTTTTTTTAACCATCTCTTCTTTTACATGTGGAAAAGCATAATCTGATGGTGTAAATCTCTGTTGTGCTGCTGAGAATTATTGTTCTTTCTCCCAGTGCTATTGAGTGAAATCCAAATTGCAGACGTTGTCTCACCTTTGTCCAACAGGCCAACACAGCATACAGCATAAACAGAAGGAACTGTTAGGGCTCGGTCTGTTGACCAACCTGGCAACCAGCAATGAGAGCGGGGGAAGGGCGTCTGAAACACCTGCAGCCTACCTACTCGTTAACCACTCTAGTATAAGTTTGTTTGCTTTCCAGAACTTGTCGCGAGTTCGTTCTGAACAGTCCCGTGAGTAAATTCTTCGTCTCGAGTTTTGTGACATTTCTGTGTCTCCCAGTGGAGTACAGATTGTAGTATTCTCCGTGTTTTTGCTTGTTTGATTATTCCCTTGTGTCAGTTCTCCTTGAGAGCTTGTTCGGAGAAGAACTCTCTTTGTGTTTTCCCCATTGGATTTTCCCATCGTGATTTTCTAGTTGAGATCAAGTTTTTGATATTCTAATTTCTCCTCTCTCACTGTGGATCTTATTACTCGGTTGGACTTCTACCTTAAAGGAGCAGTTTGTGTTTTTTCCCCTTTCGGACTTTAAAGGAGCAGTTTGTGCTTTTTTCCCTTTCGGACTTTAAAGGAGCAGTTTGTGTTTTTTTTCCCTTTCGGACTTTAAAGGAGCAGTTTACGTTTTTTCCCTTTCGGACTTTAAGGGAGCAGTTTACGTTTTCCCATTTTTAAGAAGCTATTCTCAAGTTCCGCCTGAAGCGCCTCCCCCTTCTGTCCAGGTCCGGCCGGCTCTCCTCTACGAGTCCTGCCAGGTTGGTGCTTTACTTTGTCTTGTGTTGTCGCTATTGGGTTCGTTCTACAAACCTTAACAGTACGAACTCGCCCTCACTATGAACCCAGACAACCTAGACGCCAATCCTGTCCAGGCTGCTCTCTATAAGCAGATTCAGCTTACAGCCTCCCACGGCCAGCAACTACAAGAGGCCGCTGTTGCCATGCAGGGCCTCCGGGCTCAGGTGCAACCCCTCCAGGCTTCGGTGGATTCTCTTTCGGCCCAGCAAGCGGCGCTCGCGAGCCAACAAGAGGAGGTTCTTAAGCAGTTGCAAACTCTCACAGCGGCTATCACCATCCAGCCAGCTGTCCCACCAGTTCCGGCCGCCCCTCCTCCAGCAGTGCCCGCAGCCGTTGCCTTAGACAATCCTACCGTTTATGTTTCGGATTTCCGGGAGCCCAGTATCTCCAATCCCAAGCCTTTTGATGGCAACTTTGAGACCTGTGCCACGTTCATCATGCAGTGTGAGCTTGTCTTCGCCCACCATTCCAGGGGGTTCACCACAGATGCTGCAAGAGTTGCTTACGTGACTAGCCTGCTGACTGGCCGCGCTGCTCAGTGGGCCACTGCTTCCTGGTCCATGGGGGCCAGTTTCTGCTCTTCCTACGATGACTTTGTGGCTGAGCTTCGGAAGGTATTCCATCATCCAGTGTACGGTCAGGATCCGGGTGTCCGATTGAGCAGGATCCAGCAGGGCAGTGGCAGTGTCACTGACTACTCAGTCGAGTTCAGGCTGGCTGCGGCTGAGAGTGGCTGGAACGACCAGTCACTTCGGGTAACCTTCCGTAGGGGCCTCAGCGATGCCGTCAAGGATCAGCTAGCCACCCGGGAGGATCCTACCTCTCTCGACAACCTTATCAGCCTTGCCATCCGCATCGATGGACGTGTCCGCGAGAGAAGGCGCGAGCGAGGTCTACGGGGAACCGTTTCTACCTCTCAGCCATCCAGAGCTTCCGAAGGGGGCTCTTCTTCGTCGCACTCCACTTCCCCTGTGGCAAGCCTCTCCTCCTCCCAGACAGTGACAGAGGAGGAACCTATGCAGCTTGGGCGTACACGACTGACTCCCGCTGAACGTGAGGCCCGGTTCAAGGCAGGTCTCTGTCTTTACTGCGGTCTTAAGGGACACCGGATCAGCGAGTGTCCTACGCGGCCAAAAGATTAGGCTCACTGGGACCCCGGGAGATCCTAGTGAGCCGTCTTTTCTGTTCCCGCCATCCTGCTCCGGCTAACCATCTTGTGAGCGTTACCCTGGCTTGGGCAGACCAGCGGCTCACTGTAGGCGCACTCATCGATTCGGGAGCTGATGGGTGTTTCTTGGACTCTACGTTTGCTGCTCAAGCTAACATTCCATGTGAGGAATTGGAGAGGCCAATAGAGGCCTTTGCTCTGGATGAGCGCCGCCTGGCCAGTGTTACCCGACAGTCCTGTCCCGTGTCTCTCACTATTGCTGGAAACCATGTGGAGAGCCTTCAGTTCTTCGTCATCCAGTCTCCCTTAGTTCCTGTGATCTTGGGGCGTCCCTGGTTGGCTCAGCATGAGCCACACATTGCTTGGTCGTCTGGTAACATTTTGGAGTGGAGCTCCTCCTGTCACGCCCAGTGTCTTCAGGCAGCACCTGGTCCAGCAGTCCAGACTGTTCCGATTGCCCCTCCTCCCGATCTTTCCTCTGTTCCTCCCGAGTATCATGATCTCGGGGAGGTCTTCAGCAAGACGCGGGCTCAGTCTCTCCCTCCGCATCGGCCATATGATTGTGCTATCAACCTCCGTCCTGGGGCCTCTCTCCCTAGCAGTCGTCTTTACAGCCTTTCCATTCCCGAGAAGGCTGCTATGGACGATTACATTTCAGAATCGTTGGCGGCAGGGCTCATCCGACCCTCATCCTCCCAGGTGGCAGCTGGTTTCTTTTTCGTTAAGAAGAAGGATGGTGGTCTCCGACCCTGCATTGATTATCGCCAACTCAACGACATCACCATCAAGAATAAATACCCCCTGCCTCTGATGAGCTCCACCCTCGAACCCCTGACCCAGGCGACTGTCTTCACTAAGCTGGATCTCCGGAACGCCTACCATCTCGTTCGGATCCGGAAAGGGGACGAGTGGAAGACAGCCTTTAAGACTCCCCGTGGTCATTATGAGTACCTGGTAATGCCGTTCGGCCTCACCAACGCCCCGGCGGTGTTCCAGGCACTCATGAATGACATCCTTCGCGACATGCTCGACCAATTCGTTGTCGTCTACCTTGATGACATCCTCATCTTCTCCAGGTCCCTCGAGGAGCATGTCCAGCACGTGCGGCAGGTTCTCGAACGCCTCCTTCGTAACCGGCTGTTCGTCAAGGCTGAGAAATGCCTGTTCCATTCTGAGTCAGTGGACTACTTAGGTTTTATCGTGGAGGGAGGCAAGACTCGAGCTGATCCTCGCAAGATCAAAGCGGTGGTGGAATGGCCGGATCCTAAGTCACGTAAGGAACTGCAGAGCTTCCTCGGGTTCGCGAACTTTTACAGGAGGTTCGTCCGAAACTACAGCTCTGTAGCAGAACCCCTCACCCGTCTAACCTCCCCCTCTCAGCCGTTCGTCTGGTCCCCTGCTGCTCGCTCTGCATTTCTGTCGCTCAAGGAGAGGTTCACCAGTGCCCCCGTCCTACTCCATCCTGATCCCAAGAGGCAGTTCATAGTTGAGGTGGATGCTTCGGACACCGGATTGGGGGCTGTGCTCTCCCAACGATCAGAGACCGACCAGAAGGTTCATCCTTGCGCGTTCTTCTCCCGCCGGTTCCTTCCCGCCGAGGAGAACTACGATGTTGGTAATCGGGAGCTTCTCGCTGTAGTGGCTGCACTTGAGGAATGGCGCCATTGGCTGGAGGGGGCAGAGCATCCATTTACCATCTGGACTGATCATAAGAACCTGACGTTCATCCGGGCAACCAAACGTCTCAATGGTCGGCAGGCACGGTGGGCCAGTTTCCTCAGTCGGTTCGACTTCACACTGACTTATCGTCCTGGCTCCCGCAACACCAAGGCAGATGCTCTGTCTCGTCAACACCTTAAGGAACCTGTAACGGTGGAGCCAAGTCCCGTCCTCCCTGAGACCAAGGTCGTTGGCGTGGTGACCTGGGGCCTTGAAACGGTGGTCAAGTGCGCCTTGCGCTCCAGTCCAGCCCCGAGCAACGTGCCGCCTCGCCGACTGTTTGTTCCGGACTCAGTGAGGTCTCGGGTCCTCAAATGGGGCCACACCAGTCAGCTCGCTTGCCACCCTGGAGTCCACCGCACTTTCACTTTCATAGCTCGACGGTTCTGGTGGCCCACTATGAGGAGGGACGTCAAGGAGTTCGTCATGGCCTGCACCATCTGTGCCCGCAGCAAGGCCTCTCACCAGGCACCGGCTGGTCTGCTGCAGCCCCTTCCTATTCCCAGTCGGCCCTGGTCCCATGTGGCGTTGGATTTTGTCACTGGACTTCCTCCGTCTCAGGGCAACACAGTGATCCTGACGGTGGTGGATCGCTTCAGCAAGGGTGTTCACCTGGTGGCTTTGCCTAAGCTTCCTTCTGCTTCAGAAACCGCTGACCTCCTGATGAGCCACGTCTTCCGTTTGCATGGACTTCCCAAGGACATTGTGTCAGACAGAGGGCCCCAGTTTGTTTCCCGTGTGTGGCGTGCTTTCTGCAAGGGGTTGGGCGCCTCGGTCAGCCTTTCGTCGGGATATCATCCGCAGACTAACGGACAGACTGAGAGGATGAACCAGAGTGTGGAATCTGCTCTCCGTTGCGTCGCTGCCAAGAAGCCAACCTCCTGGAGTCAGTTTCTCCCCTGGGTCGAGTATGCGGTCAACTCCCTGGTCAGCTCCGCCACCGGCCTCTCGCCCTTTGAGGCATCCCTGGGTTACCAGCCGCCCGTCTTCTCTGCACAGGAGTCCGAAGTGGAGGTTCCCTCCGTGCAGACTCATCTGGACCGCTGTCGTCGTGTCTGGGAGATCACCAGGGCTGCGCTGCTCCGTGCTACGGAACGTGCCAGACGAGGAGCTAACCGTCGCCGATCCACAGCACCAGCTTACCAACCCGGACAGAGAGTCTGGCTGTCCACCAAGGATCTCCCCCTTCAGTCCTCTGCCAAGAAGCTGAATCCCCAGTTCGTTGGACCCTTCGAGATCCAGGAAGTACCCAGTCCTGCAGTTGTGCGTCTTAAGCTCCCGGCCTCCATGAAGATCCATCCGGTTTTTCATGTGTCCCGAGTAAAGCCTGTCTCCGAGAGCCCCCTTATGCCTCCGGCCCCAGCTCCGCCTCCCCCTGAGATTGTGGATGGGCATCCACAGTGGAAGGTCCGTCGGCTAATGGACGTCCGACGCAGGGGACGGGGGTTCCAGTATTTGGTTGACTGGGAGGGCTATGGGGTGGAGGAACGAAGCTGGGTATCCCGCCAGCTCATCATGGACCCTGGTCTGCTCGCTGAGTTCTATCGCCGTCACCCTGACAAGCCTGGCAGGTCGCCTGGTGGCTCCCGTAGAGGGGGGGGGGGTACTGTTAGGGCTCGGTCTGTTGACCAACCTGGCAACCAGCAATGAGAGCGGGGGAAGGGCGCGTCTGAAACACCTGCAGCCTACCTACTCGTTAACCACTCTAGTATAAGTTTGTTTGCTTTCCAGAACTCGTCGCGAGTTCGTCCTGAACAGTCCCGTGAGTAAATTCTTCGTCTCGAGTTTTGTGACATTTCTGTGTCTCCCGGTGGAGTACAGATTGTAGTATTCTCCGTGTTTTTGCTTGTTTGATTATTCCCTTGTGTCAGTTCTCCTTGAGAGCTTGTTCGGAGAAGAACTCTCTTTGTGTTTTCCCCATTGGATTTTCCCATCGTGATTTTCTAGTTGAGATCAAGTTTTTGATATTCTAATTTCTCCTCTCTCACTGTGGATCTTATTACTCGGTTGGACTTCTACCTTAAAGGAGCAGTTTGTGTTTTTTCCCCTTTCGGACTTTAAAGGAGCAGTTTGTGCTTTTTTCCCTTTCGGACTTTAAAGGAGCAGTTTGTGTTTTTTTTCCCTTTCGGACTTTAAAGGAGCAGTTTACGTTTTTTCCCTTTCGGACTTTAAAGGAGCAGTTTACGTTTTTTCCCTTTCGGACTTTAAGGGAGCAGTTTACGTTTTCCCATTTTTAAGAAGCTATTCTCAAGTTCCGCCTGAAGCGCCTCCCCCTTCTGTCCAGGCCCGGCCGGCTCTCCTCTACGAGTCCTGCCAGGTTGGTGCTTTACTTTGTCTTGTGTTGTCGCTATTGGGTTCGTTCTACAAACCTTAACAGGAACGGGCTTGAGTGCCTTGCATCGTTGCTGTGTTAAAACACACAAATACGCACACACACACATGCACCAGCATGCAGTCATGGAGTCAGTAGCCCACCCTCCTATAGGTAAATCACACACAGTTGGGTCTTGGGAGCAGGAATCCCAGCTATGCGATGGGTTCGTGGGTATATACGGTGCTGCTGGTAACTCCTTGCACAATTTATGCTGAGGGGCCTCTTAAGTCCCTTTACAGGGTACTTGGAGCCACATAAGAGAACAGAGCCGCATGTTACTCCGGGGAATGGACATTGTACCCAGAAGGCCAACCCTAGGACCTCTGTCAAAGCCTCCTAAGGCCTGCACCTTAACCTTGGTGTGACACATTGCCCCGCTGTCACTCCCTGGTGGACCAAGGCACTGTTGCGGAAGAGTAATACTACTGCTAATACAATGAACAAATAAGCCAATATGTATTAACAGTGCACCTGCATTACAACTATTAATGAGCAAGTTAGTAAACTTGTGATTAACTTGATCCTCGAAAAGTGTTTGCAAAACTTGTACAGTGGCAGGAAGGTGATGGTGGATCTAATGCCTCTGTAGGACAGGTTAATTGGCTTGGCAGAGTCATTTCCTCATGGTAATTATTTGTTTTGGTCCCATTTTAAATGTATTAGTGTGCAAAAGGCTTCCAGACTAAACTGTAAGCAGGTATTAGTGGGGATTATATGGGGTTTTCCTTGTACCTAGTCAAAGTTTACACCGTGTGCAAATCTGCTTAGGGCGTCATAACCTCAAAACACTCAAGACAGCAAAACGGCTCGATGGATACAGGGTTCTCTCACATTACGATTGAGTTCCTTTAAAAATGGTACTACGTAGATGCTATTACTGCAAGGGGGGCGGGAAAAACAACCTTTCAGTTTAAGGGGTGAGGAAACAGTAGCTTGTGTTGCATTTTGATAAATGCACTGTTGTATTTTTTTTCCCAGTGGGGCTGTCAAAGTTGTTTCTTCATAGACTTATGACTTCTTATAATGTCTCTTGTTTGTTTCAGTGTTTTTGTAATGTTATCAGGAAATTTATGCAGAGGATATTTTCAGAAGTCTAAAGGATTCCCGTTATCAAGGAAAAAATGTATTCAAAAAAATCTCCCTCAAAAAGGAAGAACAAAGCAGGTATGAACATGTTGAGCCCCCTTACAGTTCCCTCTAGTGTATCTTCAGGGCAGGACATTGATTTCAAACCACTTGTGTTCTTTTTCCCTTTGAATGGAGTTTCCTTGAAACACCCACATAGTGTCTTTGGTTCCTCCAATCAAAAGCAAACAAAAGGGTATGGCAGCCATTCCCAAAGCATCTGGAGATATTTTTGCAAGCTCAACATTACTGATGTAAGTACTTGAGTGAGGATTATCAGTTTTAAGTTAGTATCAGGGTTTGAAGCTCAAAGAGATTTGTTGTTTGCACAGAGGTTGTGAAGTGCCTCCGTGTTTACATTAGGATCTGAAATTTGAAAAATCTCATCTCATTTTCTTCTGTCATCTTCCAAGTCCAACCCTTCAACCACCTATTCACAGTTCTCCATAACTGAAATATTCAAATCATCCTTGGATGGGGAGAGGTAAGCATTAGCATACACGTTGTTTGCATATGTCGTCTAATCAGCAATTGGAGATTAGGACCGTTCCGTTAGGTCGATCACCACAAGCCCTTGCATAGCGACCTACCCTGGGATTTATGGATGACTTAGAGACATTTTATACATATGTGTATCATGTGTTTTTTACCCATCCTGTATGTGTGTGTGTGTGCGCCTGTGTATATCTTTCTGTGTGTGAGTCTAAATGTTCATGCAAACACATCCTGTCCTTCGGAGCAGAACGGCACTGCAGAGCCCCCTATCTTTTGCATCTCTTTTTCCAAAGAGGATCACACCAATGAATAATAGATGATATCTCTACTGTATCCTTACGTAATAGATACGCGTCGTCACAGAACCTTTTATGCACAGGATTAAACGCTGCGGGATCAAGTTTTGGTTGAGGATTATCTGTGACGTTAAAAAAAAAACTACACATTTTCACAGTTTCTGTGCATTGCTCAATACTAAACTACCATTGAAAAAGTAATAACCACAAAGAGTTGGCAATAGGTCAACAGTTGCTGGCAAAGTAGCGTGGTATCTCACAGTGCATTAAATTCAGCTAATTCAATTCTCCATAAAATAATGAGAGATAATGCAATTCAGCTGGTGCTTTCAAATGATACATGTGCCAGTTTGAAACATTCTCAAAAAAAAAAAATCCTGCGTTAGATTGTGAAGCTGGGACTGCTGGTTTTAAAGCTTAACAGTCTCACATGGTGTTGTTCATCTGTGTGTTACAGCTGGCCCGCTATTCAACTGAGGGACTTCTCCAGCTGGGACCCCTGGGGTCCACAACCTTTCTGCCAGACACAAAGTGTCTTGTTGACGATGCCAGAGGGCGCACCCCTAGTCTGAAAAAATGTGATGCTGTTTCACGGGTTTCTCAAAGGCTGTGGGACTTTACACAGGTAAAGACAACAAAGATAGACATGTGTCCTCAATGAGACTCCTTTCTGATATTGATCTCCTTTTATTGGCTTGTGTTGCGAGTTGTTTTACAAGATTTACACGTTTGTCAGATAATCACTTCAAACCATAACCCAGCCCAAAATGAGACAGTGAAGAATTTGTTTTGAAGTTTGCCTGTATTGAATAAATGATAATCATCACTGAGCCATAACAACAGGCCTTGGGACACTAGAGTTCATTGTGAGAATCATTACTTGGATGCAGATTTATGCCGCCACCATCTGCCATTTCTTAAAGCGATTATGCACACTTGATCCTTTTCGTGTCTGATCTGTTTTTGCAGAACGGTCCAATAATCAGCAGGGACACTGGCCGATGCTTGGAGGTAGAGATGTCCAAAGATGCTAACTTTGGCCTTCGGCTTGTGGTCCAGAGGTGCTCCGGACAGAAGTGGATGATACGAAACTGGATTAAGCACCCCAGGCATTGAAGCAGGACAAGAGGTTTTGAGAAAGCTCAGGCCAATATTTCGGTCACACTTGGACGGAAACCTGAGGACAATTCAAAGCGCTGGTGTGGCGGAGCTTAGCGTCTGTTGTTTCACACCATGCACCTCTGTGCGCACTGAGCTCCCCTCAAGGCAGAGAACTTTCAAGCACTGAGTCTTAAAGAAGAAAATGATGATTTCATGTGTTCTGCTGAGCTGTGCGCTCACAGAGACCTCACGGCAAGTTGTACTGTTTGAAGTATCCCAGATTTCTGATGTACACCTACCATGTATAGAAAAGAGGAACGTCTGATATCTGAGCATAGCCCCCAAAAGTGGTTCAAGATCCACTAGCAATGTTTTTGTTTTTGCAGCAAACCAATCATACAGATATTTGCAGATGAAACGAAGGGCAGAGGGTTTTTTTTTCCCTGAATGCATCTGAGCAAATCAAAAGATGAAATTGCCATCAGTTGCCAATCAACATTTAATTATTTCAAGCAGCCATTCGGAAAATTGCTTTGGATGTTTCTGCTACCCCGGTAAGAGCTCTAATAGTCTTCAGAGGGACTTCTCATCATCTGATCAGGATGTATTTCACCTGCACTCCCACAAACAAATATGGTTCTTTATTTGTCTCACTGGACTGCATTGCTCACTGTAGACAGGAGCAATCATGTGCCTTTTTTCACCACCTTTCTGCTTCATCTGACCAGGAATTTCAGTCCCAAAAGCATGTACAAAATAATTTGTGGTTAATATATAAAACAATGTACAAAACAGTTTAATGATAGTAATATATTGTAAAAAGCGAAAAATTGGTATCTCTGCCGTGATAACAATTATGATAATAAATCATTTTTATGATTAGCTGTTTCACTGCTTCTTCTAATATCTGTCAAGTTATTTCCATCTTCTTTGGCTGTAATTTATCGAACAGCCTCTGTTACCTAGATACTCTTTGCTGTATGTGTTGTTTAACAAAACAGACTTCTCTTTGTTACTTGTACGTGCACATGAAACATCCACACGCCTCCTACAGGTTTCTGGCCTGGTTCAATCTACTTTCTCTAACCCACCCACATTATAACTGGTCTTCAGGAAGCTCTGAAAGCTTTCCAGTGTATTACTCTGAGCAAAAAACGCCTTTCTTCTCTCCCTTTCTTTCATGTCCAACCAAAACCCCGGCCAGCTTTTAAAGATGAATAGCATGGATTTCTTCCCATGCTTATTTTAGTTGGATCTCAGAAATGTAGAAACATCTTCCAGAACTGCAATCAATCCTCACAAAAATTTTATTTGGTAGAATAAGAAAGTGGTACCCGCCTGGACAAGTTGATGCCGTCTGTGTTGAAAGCTGCAGACAAGATTTATTGTATTTGCAGGGAGTGTCCTTGTGTGGCCAAAAAAATTCTCCTCCATACCTCATGCATTTGAGGGAGCAAGGGAAAGTGAAGAGGCCCATAACTGGGGTTAGCCATCCTATCCACCTGTGTGCTCCCGAGGCCCATTTTAATTTGGTTTCCAGCTGGTTTACCCTGAGAGATTGCTTCGTGCTTGCCGCCACGTCATGCTTCTTTGCCGCTTATCATTTCTTATAAGCAATGCATCATCTCTGTGTCCTCTAAACAAAGACCACCTCAGCCTTCCTGGGGTAATATCTTATTCTGCTCAAAGACAAGGTTTACAAACACAAGACCAGAGCAATGTCTCACGGTCTCCATGTCAGGAAATGGCCTTAATCAAGAAATTATTATTCTATCAATATGAATTTCCCCCGGACCTACACTCACAGAATAATGATGACCCTCTTAATAGAATGAATGGATGCAGTGAGGCTCTGCACAACACCAGGATATATCCTGTTTGGCCCTTTTACAGTGGCCACCTAGAGGCTGTGGAAGTGAGGATTTGTGTAGATGGCGGCTTTTGGTTTACTGGCAGCCAGCGGAAAATTTGATGCTGCTCCTTGCAGTGCTACTGTGTGGCTTGGCTGTGTGTACACTCAGTGATTTGCATATGGTGTTTGAGTGTGTGTGCGTGTGTTTCTTTGTGTTTTTTTGCATACCTGCAACTGTGTATTTGAGTGCATGTGGATTAAAAATGCATGCCTGAGCATCAGACAATAGCTACCGAGCCCCTCCTAGTAGAAAAGAGGAAAGGTCAGTATGTGTTACAAGTTTCAATTTCACCAGTGTGGATGTGTGGATGACAGTGAGTGATGGGCTGGGGGGCAGGGAGAGTTGGGGAGGGTGTGAGGTTGAGGAGGGGTTCTGGATGGACAAGGACACATCCCTCTCATGAGCAAAGGACCCTCGTTTTTTCTCATTGTCATGCTGACAATAGTCTTTTTATGCCTGGGCTTCAGCCAAGAGGGAAAGGTGACTTCATTATTCAGGCAGCTACAGAGAGAGCCCTCATGACAAACGTGTGGGGGGGGGGGGGCTTGGATGTCTAATTGCCGCTGATAGAAGTGTTGTAAATGCAGGCTTTCGATTTTTAGAGCAAATATATTTGCTTTGGATGGTTCAAATATGTGTAGTTTGCACATACATGTGATAATATAAGAACATCAACAGAACAATCCTTAAGTTTATCTAGCTGCAGAAATGCGCTATTACTGGAGTACCTGGAAAGCATAGTTTTGGGTCCCCCCCCCTTTTTCTCCCCAATTGTAGCCAGCCAATTACCCCACTCTTCTGAACCATCCTGGTCATGGCTCCACCCCCTCTGCCAATCCGAGAATGGCTGCAGACTACCACATGACTCCTCCGATACATGTGGTGTCGCCAGCTGCTTCTTTTTACCTGATGGTGAGGAGTTTCGCCAGGGGGACGTAGCGCACCAGGGGGGCATCGCATGTGGGAGGATCATGCCATTCCCCCCAGTTCCCTCTCCCCCCTGAACAGGCACCCCGACTGACCAGAGGAGGCGCTAGTGCAGCGACCCAGACACATACCCACATCCAGCTTCCCACCTGCAGACATGGCCAATTGTGTCTGTAGGGACACCTGTCCTAGCCGGAGGTAACACTGGGATTCGAACCGGCAATCCCCATGTTGGTAGACAATGGAATAGACCGCTACACTACCCGGATGCCCCATATGGCATAGTTTGTTTTTTTTGTTTTTTGTTTTTTTGTTTTGTTTTTTAAAACCGATCATTCAATGAGCACAACTGCCTAACATTTTTAATTAGCAAAGTCTTATAAGGCCATGCACACAGAAAGTTGTATGTTTGCAGTAAATTTTATGTTGCATAGAAACAGTATATTACCGTTAAAGTCAACACAGTGGGTTGACGGTTAGCATTGTTACCTCAAAGCAAGAGGTTCCTAGACTTGAACCCACCCCTACTTTGTGGAGTTTGTATGTATTCTTCAACAGATTGTACATATTTTATTCCTTCCATTGAAACTGCGAAAGGTTTCATAGGGAGTGTGGATGATTGTGGGTGTCCCCTTCTGCCTTTCACAAAGTATCCTTGAGCACCCCCCTTCCCAGGAGTAAACTACTACTACTGTGCAGATTAAGTTTTAAAGGTGCAACTGAATCCACCAGTTCATCACTTGTTTATGGATATACCATCTTTTTCAAAGAAATGAAACCATCCCCCTTCACTTTTAAATGATAGAGTCTTGTCAAAATTTGTCAGTTCATTTCCAGCCACGGGGGGTCATAAAGAAAATCTCACTTACATTCTTCCTGACTGGATAGTGAGATTTTAACAGTGGGACTTTATGGGGACCATGAGTGGGTCATTTCCTCGCATATTAATGGTGGGCGGTTTATGAGCCCCCCCGAGATAGAATGATTATCCCCTGCCCAATATTTCACCTTTTTTACGGTCTTCACCTGGGCCGACCAATATACAGTCCATTCTAGGCCAATATAACACGGAATACTTCTTCCTGACATGTTTATGCACCCTTTCAAAATACTGTAGAGATTTATGTGATTTAAATGGCCACAGAGAAAGAATCAGCATAATGTTCTGGTAAAGCAAATGCAGGCTATGAAGACACTCATATGAGTGGCTTTGGTTGGCTGGGACTGGAGGGTGTACCCCATTCATGGTGGATGGCTTATATGATGGTTTGGTGGTTTACAGACCAGTCAGTCACCAGATTGATGCCAGCATCCATCTCTATTTTTGTGCTAATGTGTTAGGTAAACACCCTGTTCCTCCAGAGGTGCTGCTTTATTGGCCATTATGAGGCTTCTGACCATGCTGAAATCTGTTCAGTAATATATATATATATATATATATATATATATATATATATATATATATATATATAAACACTGCTCAATAATAGTGTCTGCATTAATTAGTCTGAAAATACCCCCAAAGAATTCACATTGCTGGCAGTCAAACTACCATACCTATCCTAAATAATTATTTTTTTGCCTGTCTCTCCATTTTTACCAATCTAGCTTCCCTGTTTTCTTACAGCATGTTACAGCACGGGCATGAAAACACACGCTTTGGGCGGTACAACATGTATGCTTGCTGTCAAAGGGGCAAAACTTTCCTAACGCTTCGAAAACCACATTTTTCTCATGGTCTGGATCACAGACAAAACCTAGACTCTGGGTATTGACAGCTAACGGCAAGATCAAATACCTCACCAAGCAGTTTATCTCTTTGCCTTTATGTGTCTCTCTTTAGGCGCATACAACTTCCTAATCAACAATAATTGCTTTACTCCGTCAATACCACAAAGGCGCGATGGAGATTTCAGACAGTTATGCTGTACAAGCTGATGAGATGAGAGAGCGCAGAGAGTTGGTACGTGCCTGAACAGCTTGTGGATCTTATAATGAGATCTCAAGAGATGAGCAACCAAGTAGCTCCAAGACACAATTAGGCCCAGCGTTGCTCTACCTCCAAGAAAAAGTGTGTGGAGACAATCCGAGATGATTGTGTGTGTGTGTGTGTGTGTGTGTGTGCGTGCGTGCGTGCGTGCGTGCGTGTGCGTGTGCATGTGTGTGTGTGTAAGAAAGAGAGTGAGAGCATGCATGTGTGTGCCACTGTGTATATCAGCAATGTTTGTTACTCTGTGTGTGTTTACCTGCAAGGTGTGTATGTTTGCTTGCATATGAGTTTGAAATTTAAGCCAGACAATGAAAAATAGTTTCTCAGGCTGCAACTAGAGAAACGTACAATGATATTATTTCAACACAGTGATCACTGATAAAATGATGACATTCCATTCATGACCTTTTGGGGGATATTTCATAAGGAAAGTGGAGGTTAAATCCAGAAAAACAGCAGCCATTTCATATGTTACTTATATATATATATCTGCCTTTATGTATAGTACATAATATGTTACTTACCCAGCTCAGTCTGTCTAACATCTTTGTTACACTGTAACATGGCCAACCCAAAGTAAGACTGCAGAGAGTATTTACAGAAATGTAATCCCACACATCTGGGAATACTATACCTCCAAAATCCATAGTATTTTTAAGGTAAATTAATTGCCATTAACCTGCTGTAATTTGAAAAGCATTTATACAATCACAGCTGCACTTTAGCACTAATGAAATTGCAATCAAGTCATATTGCATCAAATCATAAACTATTCAACATCAGATTAGAGACTGATCATCTAAATACCATTTCATTTCCACTTCATCAGCTCTTTACGTAATGCATATACACTACCGTTCAAAAGTTTGGGATCACCCAAACAATTTTGTGTTTTCCATGAAAAGTCACACTTATTCACCACCATATGTTGTGAAATGAATAGAAAATAGAGTCAAGACATTGACAAGGTTAGAAATAATGATTTGTATTTGAAATAAGATTTTTTTTACATCAAACTTTGCTTTCGTCAAAGAATCCTCCATTTGCAGCAATTACAGCATTGCAGACCTTTGGCATTCTAGCTGTTAATTTGTTGAGGTAATCTGGAGAAATTGCACCCCACGCTTCCAGAAGCAGCTCCCACAAGTTGGATTGGTTGGATGGGCACTTCTTTGAGCAGATTGAGTTTCTGGAGCATCACATTTGTGGGGTCAATTAAACGCTCAAAATGGCCAGAAAAAGAGAACTTTCATCTGAAACTCGACAGTCTATTCTTGTTCTTAGAAATGAAGGCTATTCCATGCGAGAAATTGCTAAGAAATTGAAGATTTCCTACACCGGTGTGTACTACTCCCTTCAGAGGACAGCACAAACAGGCTCTAACCAGAGTAGAAAAAGAAGTGGGAGGCCGCGTTGCACAACTGAGCAAGAAGATAAGTACATTAGAGTCTCTAGTTTGAGAAACAGACGCCTCACAGGTCCCCAACTGGCATCTTCATTAAATAGTACCTGTTAGAGCCTGTTTGTGCTGTCCTCTGAAGGGAGTAGTACACACCGGTGTAGGAAATCTTCAATTTCTTAGCAATTTCTTGCATGGAATAGCCTTCATTTCTAAGAACAAGAATAGACTGTCGAGTTTCAGATGAAAGTTCTCTTTTTCTGGCCATTTTGAGCGTTTAATTGACCCCACAAATGTGATGCTCCAGAAACTCAATCTGCTCAAAGAAGTGCCCATCCAACCAATCCAACTTGTGGGAGCTGCTTCTGGAAGCGTGGGGTGCAATTTCTCCAGATTACCTCAACAAATTAACAGCTAGAATGCCAAAGGTCTGCAATGCTGTAATTGCTGCAAATGGAGGATTCTTTGACGAAAGCAAAGTTTGATGTAAAAAAAATCTTATTTCAAATACAAATCATTATTTCTAACCTTGTCAATGTCTTGACTCTATTTTCTATTCATTTCACAACATATGGTGGTGAATAAGTGTGACTTTTCATGGAAAACACGAAATTGTTTGGGTGATCCCAAACTTTTGAACGGTAGTGTAGTAAAGATTTTTCAATCTAATTTGTGGTAAATATCTGCAATCAGACTAATGTGATGTTTAAAGGTATTGTAATGGATTACACCAGCTATTCATTTTGCCATGGGATTACTGTAATCCAGTTACATGTAATCTTTTATTCCCCCAGTTCTGGAAAACCGATTTATCTTCATAAGAGGACATTGTAGTGATAACCCTCATTTTTTCTTTGTGAGCAGAATGGGTTCAACTGATGGGGGATAAAGGAGGCAGCGTGAGGAGCTTGCTGGTGTCCCACATGCACACGCCGCCATGCAGCATGTGGGCCCCCATGGCCTGCTTTATGCTAATGTGCTACATCAAGGTCAGCCACTCTTCTCGTTGCTCTTTCACATCTCTGTGTTCTTTCCGCGTCGTAGACAGTGATGACTTTAACGACGCTATTTCCCAAAACAGCACAATGACTTGGGGGAGAAACCATTACCCGTAGCATGCTTTTGCTTTTGAGGTCATTTGCCACTGCAAGGTTCCCTTAGCCCCGCAACGTTTTCTGCAGATTCATCACACCAGAGACCTCGCAAAGTAACCTCAGCAGGTCTCGGCATGTAAATCTCTTAGACATTATTATTTCCACGCTTTGCCTTGCTAATGCTTTGGTGTGTAGTCACCGATTCGTAATGTAAGGCAAAACCAATGAAGAAGTTTCCGTTTTTAATGCCCGCTCCACAAACAACAATGTATTATTATTGTTGCTCTTTAACGCTGCCTCAAATCAGCATTGTTTATCATCTGTTTCTTTCTGTTTAACTGTCTGAATGCACAGGGAATTATTTTTGGAACTTGTAGAGGGACTCACAGAATATTTGTATTTTGCATTTTTCGGACCATTAACTTCCAGTGGCAGAGTAAGCTCTGGTTCTGGAGTGGGGGGAGACTTGTATATAACCGAAAAATGAAGATGATAGATGTCTCTTACAAGAAACAGGTTTTTATCCCAAATGTAAAAAGTGTGCCTGCCAAACACTCTGGTTAACCAGTTACTTTATCTAGAGTCTATAACACCGAGACGTATACATCTATGATGAATGAGTATGGTGCCGCAAGTTTCTCTCCATGCAGCATGACTGGCTCATACATTTCTCTATGAGTAAATAAAACTGTCATGGACTTTGTCTTGAGTAGATTTAACGTGATCCATTTCATTCTAGATGGATCTGATCTATCAGTGTGACTTCACAGATTTAAGGGGAACAAAAATGTAGTCCTTGTTTACGTTTGTGGAAGACATTGGTTAATATTCACGATTAAAGAGATTCTACCGGGCATCCGGGTGGCGTAGCGCTCTATTCCGTTGTCTACCAACATGGGGGTCGCCGGTTCGAATCCTCGTGTTAGCTCTGGCTTGGTCGTGCATCCCTACAGACACACGTGGCCGTGTCTGCAGGTGGGAAGCTGAATGTGGGTATGTGTTCTGGTTGCTGCACTAGCGCCTCCACTGGTCGGTCGGGGCGCCTGTTTGGGGGTGAGGGGGAAAGAGATTCTACCATCCTTGTGTAGGGGATTAAAGTCTAAGATGAATTTCAAAGGCGTTTTTCCACTTAAAAAGGAGGCTAGAAAATCAACTTCAAAATGGTATATGTAGCAGAAATCAGCTACCTGCTCATTGAACACAGAAATTTAATTTCAGATTGTACATGAAAAGCCGCCAATCCAAGATTGCTGGGTTTAGTCATTGGGGACACATTTTGTCTCATTTTGAGAGAATGGCAGAAGAGTAGCAATTTGCGTGTACTTTTCTATGACACATTTAAAAAATGGAGCTAGCCCGGGACTTTACACTGCCAAACAATTGAGACCAATATCGAAGATGTTCTTGTCATGCCAATAATGTGAAGCATTTTTTAACCAATCATGATGTTGATTGCATGTGATACATCCTAAGAATACCATCACTTCAAGTTTATCATACGAAAAAACTACTGAAATATGTCAAGCGATGGACATGGAAAGATGGAGGCAGTTAATTGAATTGTCACAGATAACAGCTGTGGCATATTGTACTAGCTGCTCATTGGCTGCAGTCCAGGCTTCAGTGGGTGGATGAGTTCATGGATGAATGGCATTAATCTCACCACAGAGTGATTCAGAGATGAGACACTCCTACATTGAGGTGTGCAGTGGACAGGAGGCAGCCACTGACCAGCTAATCTGTCTGGTGTTAACCCATGATCGCAAGTAAGTGTGTCACATGTTACGCCTTATTCAATAAAACCTTTGAGCTAAGTATTGCCTGTGATCTCTAAATTTCCCTTGAGACAAGAAATACTTTAATTTGCATACCAGGTCATCATAGAAGTGCTTACTCCAAAGTAAATAGAGCTGGAAACACTGTAGGAATTACATACCTTGACTTCCCTTGAGCTTTTAACAGAATCCGGCCTGATCTGCATGTGTGAAAGTTCGGAATATTGTAGCTGGAAAATTTTATGAATTCACAGATGACAGATTTGTTCCAGCAGGCTGCAGATCATTCAACTCCACATCGTCAGAAATGGTAGAGCAACATAAGTCCCCACTGACCGCACTGTCACCTCTCAGGTTCACTCTTTAAAGTTCAGTCTTTAAGTTTACTTCCAGGGTCATGCACCCTCTAAAGGTTCTCTGTTTAATGTATTGGATGCATCACTGACTGACTGCAAGGCGAACAAGAGCGTGGCGGAAAGCTTTGTCGAGAGGGGCAAGGTGAGTGAGCTGCAGCTTACTGTCAGGAGCTGCTGGTGAGCTTGTGTTGGGGTGAGAAAACTCTCAGGGAAAATGTTGGGATGGCCAACTAATTCTGGGAGTTCCACAAGGAGGCGAACTTGCACGACAACAAAAGCCTCGTTCACACCAAAATCCTGGCATTTTCTTGAGTTACGAATCCCAAGAAAAGGTTTATAGTGTTTATGAGTGTGGATGGATTACAGACCTGGGCTCAAAGCTCTAAGGGGTCATGGAGCCCCTAAGCCAGAGCCTAGTGAAGTCACTGTTATTAATGTCTCTTTTCTCACCACAAATTTAAGGGACTCAGTCCTCTGCGTCAATAACAACTCACTGTAACTGTTTTATTTAGGCTATGTGTTAAATAGTAAAGCTGACTTTAACTGATCTGTAGTTGAGAGAGGTGTTGTTTGTCAATGTACTGTTTGCGTTAATTGAATGTTCCAGTGCCGGAGAGTGGAGGCTTTGAGGTATCCATGCCCAGGAGCCCATTGTCTCATAATCCATCTATGTTCATAAAACCCTGTTTCACACCACTAAATCGATTTCAGCTTTTTCCTGCAAAGCCCCCTCTCTTACACACCCAGCTAATCCCTGCATGTTAGTAATGTCGATCCCTGTCCTGTCTTATAATCACCTCCGTTTCGTCACCTCTTTGTTTATTCTGAGCTTGAGAAATAGTAGATTAGACTAGCTCATTCAGATGTGTTTGTTGCAAGCGTTCATATATTGCCAGTATTGGCATACCATGCGGTTGCTTTTTGCTGTTTTTATTACATCGGCTGCTTCGCATGGCAGCTATGATGCAACTGAATAAGGATGAATGTTGGGACACTAAACCTCCCTCTTTGCGTGATGCATATCCACAACACGGGTATTTATTTCCATTGGTTGTGTGTTAAATGTGTTGAGCTTGTGAACAGTGCCATTCTGTGAGACTCCCACTGACACAATGCCAGGAAATGACTTATGCCAGTGCCTGGGATATTTGCTGTGTGCCATCCCAGGACCAGTTCCCTAGGATTTCGAGCTACACAAGCCTGTCTTTACATGGAAGGCGATACTAGTAAAAACCCAGGATTTCAGTTTGCTGTGAAATGGAGAAAAGACAAACTCCAGAAGAAAAGACAGAGCAGACTTAAGTGATCCAGCTCTCGCAGCAGTGCATTGTCCTGAGCTGGTGCATGCTGGGAGGACTACAAATGGCGAAGGATGACTGAAGACTGAGTAGTTAAAACAAACTGCCAAAAAAATGTTACAGAAGAAACTAAAATAAAAAACTGTCATATGTGAGCTTGAAACTCTAGAGAAAATGGTAAAGAGGAGGCTCAAAGTGAAATCTCTCTTGGACATGTCAAGAGTCCTTTCTGCAATGGCATTTTGTAGGTACCACGCCTACCAGCCCGACCTCCAAAGTACCGATAAAAGTTGTATGAGTTCAGGGGGTGTCCGGGTGGTGTAGCGGTCTATTCCGTTGCCTACCAACATGGGCAAGGTGGTTCGAATGCCCGTGTTACCTCCGGCTTGGTCGGGCATCCCTACAGACACAGTTGGCTGTGTCTGCAGGTGCGAAGCTGGATGTGGGTGTCCTGGTCGCTGCACTAGCGCCTCCTCTGGTCAATCGGGGTGTCTGTTTGGGGGAGGGGACTGGGAGGAACAGCATGATCTTTCCACACACTACGTCCCCCTGGTGAAACCCCTCACTGTCCGGTGAGAAGAAGTAGCTGGCGACTCCACATGTATCGGAGGAGGCATGTGGTAGTCTGCAGCCCTCCCCTGAACAGCAGAGGGGGTGGAGCAGAGACCGGGATGGCTCGGAAGAGTGGAGTAGTTGGCCGAATACAATTAGGGAGAAAAAGGGGGGGAAATCCACACAAATAAAGTCATGCAAGTTCATTCCTGCTGAACGTCATCCAGTAACACAATAGTTATTGTCAAACAACCTACACTTACTCCGCACACACTACACACAAACTGAGCATATTTCCTTTGTTAATCCTGACAATGTGTTGCTCATTTTCTCATCAGCTTTTTTAATCTGTAAAACCAATATGAATGCTCTGTATAAACATGATAACACATTTACAGACCGGTGGTCTGTATGTTATCGGTACTGAAAAATATATTTGTTGATGATAAGTTGTTGTTGGGTCCCCCCCGCCCCCCCAAATGGACACACTTCCGCTTTACAAATGAATTCTTCAGTTTTTCTTTCTTTAACCTTCATTTATGGGTGGGAGAGGGGAACCTGATGAGGAGTCGTGTCCTGTTTGCAGCATGGCCTTACTTCACACGTGCATTTGCGCACATTTACTCCTTTGAGCGTTCAAGCAACTGGACTTTAAATGGATCCCTGCTTCGCTCAAGGACGCTTTAACCTTGCTGGGGTTTTTTTAAGAAAGACACGAGAAGGTGAGATACTGGGAAAGGTATATGGTGTCGAGGAACTATTCAAGACCAGACTATGCTGAAAATGCAATCAGCTGTGACCCTGCCAACATCCAGTAAAAGTAGCGGGCCAAGTACCAGTCAATTAGAGCTCCTAGTTTAGACGCCAGGTGTGTGTGGGTGGGATTAATATCAAGGAAACTACTGGAAATTGTATAAAATATTGTACTGAGGTCATTGTTGCGTTGCTGACGTGGTAAGTATTATTAAAGTTATAAATGGCCTTGGTGCACCATTTTAGTATATTATCTTTGACAGAGTATTGATTTGACCTATGGGTTGTTTTCATTTGCAAGTATCAGTCTTGCCAGGCTGTGATGCACTCCCTTCTCGCTCTCAACTCGTCTCTGAATACAAATGAGCCTCCTTTTAGCCGTCCAAATACTAATCAGCCATGTCCGTTCAAATGTAGACAGCAGCTGATGCGCTTGATGTAGTTTGCAAAAGGGGACATTTTAACAGCAAATGTTTGTGACAATGCGAGTTCTTACTCCTCCAAGGCATGATGTTGAATCCATTATCCTTATGGAAGAAAGTCTGGCACGCTGAGGGGCCGTGTGTCCGAGCTCTTTCTCAAAGGAAACGAGACTTTTCATGCCAAGATAACCTTTGTGAGCCGATAGTTGTTTGGGGGACACCGTGATAGAACATGGACTGGCTAAATCATTCATGGGAAATAAACATCTAACCACCGTTCCTGTGTTCTTATTGATGATTACTGATGATTATCATCAGATGGAGGTGTCTCATTGTTAAAATAGGGCCCCAGACTACAATACACCAATCTGTTACCTCTGATTATTTAAAGAAATATTAAGTGCGGGTACGCAGAGAACCATATTGGAATGAGAGAGAATAGTAATGAAAATAAAGTTGGCTTGGTGGGTTATGGAGATGTAGTCAATGTTAGCTAGTCTTTTTTTGGGGGGGGTAGTTATTTAATGACAATCTCCCTAAGACATACTGCACTTGGAATTTTCTGTTGTTCATATGTGATGGTTCGCTCTTATGACTGATATTTTTGATATTTTTGTGAAGAGGGACCCCACAGCCCACTTGACCCGGTGGCATTTTTCCATAATTTCATGAAACAGCAATATAGCTTCCAAATTTTCTCACTGAGCCCACCGATAAACAGATATAACTGGATATATTTTATGGTCTACCGATGTATTTTCGAGCCTGTTCATTAATTATTGTACTTATACCAGCCAATAGACTCGGTTTTATTTTAATTCATTAACCTTTCAAACTTTATAGATTTTTTTCTTTTTTTTTCTTTTTTTTTGTTGTTGTCATGTTTTGTTTTTCTAACCAGACTGCAGTTGGACTTTGGTTGGACTTGGTTTGCTTGTATTAGTTGTGGTGGCGCCTATGTTATTGAATGGCCTTGCCAATGCCGGCTACGCTGTCCAATCAGCAGTGATTTATGGTTTGTTTGCTGGATGAAACGGAAAAGGGTCGCCTTTGATACCCACAAACAATCGTGGTGCCTGGTGCTCTTGCCTCAAATTGATTCTCCTCTGTATCTGCTTTGGAAAATGCACTTGCTTAACCTCAAAGATCAATTGCTCTCTCTCTGCCTTATGATCTTGAAACACAATAGAAAGAAAAATAGACTGTGAATAAAAAAAATGAGAGGAATGATATGCTTTATTTCCTTGGCATTAGTCTTTCCTTAGTGTGCGCAACACTACTCAAAAGCTTGGACTATTTTTCAGATAAGAAGACAAAGAAGACAGTAGACGACAAAAAAGACAACTCATCTATAAAACTATACAATAATGCCTAATTTTTTTTAAGCATGCCGGACCTATGCAGTTATAGATCTTTATGCAGGGATATACATATGTAATTGTGCTATGCCGTAGATAAAACAAGGAAACGTGCTGGAAACTTCCAAAAGGGTCCATGCTGGCTAGCATCACACACAGTTACTTCATGCTGCAAACCTCTCATTTCATCCCCGCCCGAAGGTGGTCTACAGGGTTGAGATGTACACACTGAACAGACCACTGGGCTAAACTAAAGTCAACACTGTGTTCCTACAACCATGTTGAGATGATTTTTTTTATTATTTCATTTTGATATGCTCCATTGATCCCCATAGGGAAATTGTGCTCTACATTTAACCCAACCTAGCTGTGTAGCTAGGACAAGTGGGCAGCCGCTGTGCAGCGCCTGGGGACCAACTCCAGTTCATCTTGCCATGCCTTGATCAAGGGCACAGACAGGAGTATTAACCCTAACATGCATGTCTTTTTTATGGTGGAGGAAACCGGAGCACCACAGACACGAGGAGAACATTCAAACTCCAAACAGAGGATGACCCCCAAAGTTGAACAACTCTGGGGTTCGAACCCAGGACCTTCTTGCTGTGAGGCAACAGTGCTAACCACTGCGCCACCATGCCGACCAATGATGATGTGATCAATCAATCAATCAATCAATCAATCAATCAATCAATCAATCAATCAATCAATCAATCAATCAATCAAGTTGCATTTTACATAGTGCTTTTCTAGCTGCAACAGCTACTCAAAGCACTTTAAAATTAATTAATTCATACATGCACACACATACACACACACACACACACACACACACACACACACACACACACACACACACACACACACACACACACACACACACACACGTAATCGTCTACTTTTCTCAGAAGCTCCTGAATTTGTTCGTCATCATTTTCAATGAGCGCTTCTGGTGAGACTGTCGGCTCAAGGAAGCATGCAGTGTAGCGGCCCCTTGGCTCGAACAATGATGTGTACTTTACGACATGTTGCATTTTTCTGCTGTAGGTATCCATTTGATTAAGGGTAGATTGCATCTGGTCAGTGACAATGCTTATGTACGCTGTGGTGTTCACATGACGCCAGTGGCGGTTCTAGGAATGTTTAACTGTGGTGGCCCAAGGCTGGCAAAGGAATGTCTAGAAGTGGCCACAATGTGTTGCTAATGTGAATGTTTTATATTCGATAAAAATGTATTGGCTTATATAATCAACATACATTGACATATTGACATTTGTTTAACAACTTACGATCAGCGATCAGCGAAGTACGTAGATTATCCAGACTAAATTTTGAAACAATTGGCCCAAGCAGATATGGACAAGATATCGATAATAATAATAATAATAAGAATAATAATAATAATAATAATAATAATAATAATAATAGGCACAGTGGCACAGTGGTTAGCGCGGTCACCTCACAGCAAGAAGGTCCTGGGTTAGAGCCCCGGGGTTGTCCAACCTTGGGGGGGTCGCCCTCTGTGTGGAGTTTGCATGTTCTCCCCGTGTCTGCGTGGGTTTCCTCCGGGTGCTCCGGTTTCCTATCACAGTCCAAAGAAATGTAGGTCAGGTGAATCGGTCGTACTAAATTGTCCCTAGGTGTGAATGTGTGTGTGTCAGCCCTGTGATGGACTGGCGGCCTGTCCAGGGTGTCTCCCCGCCTGCCACCAGATGACTGCTCGGACTGCTGGGCAGTTGCTACATTCAACATGGGATATATTTTAGTTATTGAAATTTTCTAAGCAAAAAAGTAAAATTTTCAACTGTCTATTTGAAAGCAACACCTAAATGCTTTTATACATACAAATCTCCAAATTTGTGCCTCCTGGATATGTTCAAATTTGACCTCCATTATAACCAATATAAAAAAGGCTGAGGCCCAAAAAACAGGTGGGGGTCCACCACCATCACCACTCTTCTATCTCGTGCGTCAGTGGGCTGGTCAAGATCATTATCAGGAGGTTCACTGGTTGAGTCTCCTCTAATTGATCTCATTGATCTCCTCTAATTGTGGCAATGTGTACAGTCACACATGGCACAATAATGTAACATGCCCTTTCTGGGGTGACCCTGAGCCTATGAAGGCACTGGAACCGGGCCTTGAGCATGCAAATGGTCATTTCTACCTTGGCTCTTACCCTGCAGTGAGCCAAGTTATAGTGTTGCTGTGGGCCGGGCTCAGGATCCGGGTAAGGGATCAGCAAATATGGCTAGCAGGGGTACCCTCTGTCTCCAAGCAGGTAACCATCGAAATCGCCGATGATAATACAAGGATACAGTTTAAATTTTCAGTTGCAATATGAGAAAACAAAATATTGATTATAGTATCATATATAACCTTATGAGTTTATATATAATAGTATATATAAACTCACCACGGGCAAATCTAATGCTCAGTGTACACTCACAAAAAAATCTAGGAGTCATGCACAGACACAGGCCACTTTGCTTCCTCGTTGCTGATTATGTGGGCCGCATTATATATGATCTTCACAGTGCAGAGCAGTAATTAGCTGCAGTAGCTGTACTGTAAAGTATCTGTCATTTGGAATGCCAAAGGCTACCATTTAGGCCTACCTGCACATTAATGCTGTGGAAAGACTTCCTATTCACCTAATCTCCTTCATTTACTGAAGGAGCTGTGATAAGAATGAGTGCCATCTATGCAGTCAATTATCCCTGGAAATGCTAAAATATATCAAATTAAGTGATTAGTGCCTCTAGTCTCAAAGCTTTATACTAAATAAATGAATTATTGGTTAGACTGGTACCTGCAATTCTGTGGAATTCTTCTTCGATGACTCTTGTGGGGTCTGTGACTTGGGAACAGCACAAAAGTGTACAGTAAACGTTTCAGTGCAACTCACATTTCTGACAGCCCAACAGATGGTTGCCATGGACTCAGCTCACCAATGTTATATAGAAAACTCCCAGTTGGCAAAACAAATTAAGTGCAACACAAAGAATTTGTTCCGAATTAAGAGCATGTCCACAATGTCAGTGATGAGGGCTGAGAATATTGTTCAGATAAATCATCAATTGTGCAGAAAAACTGTAACGCTTAAACAGGTAATCATCAGGGAATGATAAAATATCCAAGCGGGGTCTGATCACCCTCTCCCGACAGAGATTTCTGCAGAGTATTTGTGCTTAAATATCAACTGGCTCTTCAAGAAAAGGTCACCCCATGTCTGACACTTCCTTCAGTCTGCATGCTTCAGCTAAAGAGGAGGAGAAACTCAGGGTTAGTTGAAGAAAACCTGCCAGTGAGCAGGTTAGCTACACGGAGTATGCTGCCATACTAACTGACTCAGAGTTAAACTGACCTGGCTTTGAGAAACCGAAAACCCAGAGTTTCCTTCAACTCTGAGTCAACTGAGTTTTCACTAAAGCCCCTTTCTGAAACAGGGCCTGGACCATGGATGTATTAGTATGGCCTGGACGTAGAGGGTATAGGCATAGTAGAGTATCTCGGTAGAAACTTGCTAGCCACATAGCAGCCCCACAGCAAGGGGGAAAGCCAATGACGTGGCAGAAGTTTTGGGGTGGCATCTGGGGTGGCCAAAACTGCCCATACGTGACACTCACTTGATATTAGGAGGCATCATGTGTGCCAAGAAAACATTCCCCACTCGATAAGATCACCCATCCATGCCATTGACACCAAGCAAGCTAGAACCATGGATTCATGCTGTTTATGTCAAATATTGAGAAAAGGAAATATTTCAGAAACTCTTGCAGATGTATCGAGAACAAAAAAAGCTTTTTATCTCGGTGAGAACCAGCGCATTTCAGCATGTTAAATGTCTAATTTTGACCCTATGATCAGCATGTCCCAACAGAATCTAAGACTGTTGGAAGAGGCGATGTGTTTCCATCCTTCAGGTGTTCAGTGTTGGCAATCTCATACCCACTATAGCCTCATCTTGTTTTTGCAACATAAAATTCCCCTGCAGTGGCTCATTGACTTCGAGGTTTGAGAGACGCTATTCTGCATCCCTTTGTTACACTGAGCTATTATCTAATTGTGGCCTTCCTGTTACCTTGAAGGTGTCTTGCCATTCTCTTCTTACTTCTCCCATTAACAAGGCATCGGCACCCACCAACTGATGACAATTGAAGTGAAGTGACAATGTAGTTCAAGATTATTTTATTTGTCCCTAAGGAAATTTGTCTTGGACATAACAGGCTGCCACATAAAATACATACAATGTAGTGCTGCTGCTGAAATGTCAGAGCTACCACATCTGGTAGAAACTGCTTTACCTTATCTGCATACAGTAGTTCAAATATTGTTAGATACATGCATACATACAAACATAATTGTTCCATATATTCATATATATGTACATAACCATCATGAATGCATCAACTAACCATCTTCGTTGTGATGTGAGAACTAAACTCACACACTTTCCACTTCAGCAACAACAATATAGCATTAGTTATTTAAGAAAAGCACCAGCCTTCAATGCTGCACAGTTAAGATATTTAATCATGTATATCATTATCATTATTTATTCATAGAGGCCAAACAATGCAATCTTAATGATTTTCTGCATGATATTGTAGAACCTTTTTTTCCTCAACATTACAATGTGATTTCTTTCGCAGTGGTGTAGTATATCTCCGTAGCCATACAGGGTCTGATGTAAATGGCCTATGAGCTGTTGAAATGGGCGGAATACCAACCTGCAGCATGTAGAAATCTGCCTTGGATGTCAAAGGAATACTGTATGTTGTGAGTCAGAGCATGCCAGTCATTACAGTAGGAACCTGACTCTAAAGATGTTGATTAAAGGCCCACTACATGTCCAGAAGGCTCAACAGTCAACTGTGGCATCCCAAAAGCTCGACCCTGTATATCCACTCTGACACACACCATACTGGCACCAACACCAGCATAGTGCCCACCTTTTTGCCTCCACTGCAAAAACAGGCAAGCTTATCAAGGGATTTTATCTTGTACGTATCACAATGCTTATCTCAAGATATTGCTGGTGAAATGTTCTAACCCCCACCGGCAGATTATATTGCTTGTTTTGAGAAAGTGTACTCGTTGCATGATTATAAGACTTGTTATAAAGAATTTTCACTGAACGAGAAAAGCAATCTAAAAACAAGAAACTTGATTTGAGATAGTCTTTCTTGTTTGGAGTAAATTTCTTGAAAAAAAATCATGAAAAAATGTATAATATCTTGAAACAAGCAATAACATATGTCAGTGAGGTAAGAAAATTTTCTAGCAATATCTTCACATAAGCATTGTGAGACTTAAAACGATAAAGTACCTGTCTTTTTTTTACATTAAGTCTATTACAGCTGAGCTCATGTGTGTGCTATGTCATAGTAGATTATATTGATATAGCATCTGTAATCTCGCGGTGCTTTAATCAAGGAATACTTTATTAATTTTTCACAGGTGGTCTGCGAAGGCTCTTGTGCATTCCTCTGTCCCGTTTACCAAAGACCTCTCAATGCAATTTGCCATCCTGCATCGACAGGCCCTAGATTGTTTTTCGTGCTTGATTGATGAGGAGGTAAAACAAGCACAGACTATACTCCCGCTCTCTCTCTCTCTCCATGGCAGCAGGCTCCCTCTCTTATGTGAGATAGTCCATAATTTATTCACGCTTTTCCCAAGATAAAGTACGCTGTTCCATAAATCCCCATGACTTAAACAACAGCGTGTCTGTCCTCGTTGGGCAGTCGACTTGAGTGAATTTTCTCCCTCAGGATACTGTTCCACCACCTTTGAATGGGATTAGAGGGACTATTTCCCGAGACTTAGGTTTGAAGAGTAAGTTACTGAGCTAGCATTTTTGTGACAGCCAGGTCTTGCTCTTGCTTGACATGTTGGCACCCAACCAATAAATTTGTCCTTCAGAAAACCAGAATATTTATTAATCAAAGCCATGGATGTTTTGCTTGTGTATTATGCACAATGTTTTTGAAGCCAACCCTATGAGGGGTGGTAATTAATTACCCCCTGTCAGGATGACATGTACCACAATGCTATTTTAATTTAAGATCCGCAGGAACACTCATTAATCTTTCCAAGATACTGTTGCAGTGCCAACACCACAGTGGTTTATGTTCACAATTTCTTGCATAGCCATATGGCGTTTCCAATACTATTTCTCTTTTTTGCACCACAATATTCAGTTTCTCGTTTTGTTTTACTTTTAAAAAAAATCTAAAACAGGCTTATTCTCCCAAGTTCCTAGTTACTAGCATGTGAGACATAGGGTATTTTTATGGTCTAAAGTTTCCCATAACTCTAAATGCTCTCTGAAGACTTCACAATGTATTATCACTGTAGTAAATTCAAGGGA
This sequence comes from Lampris incognitus, assembly GCF_029633865.1. Lineage (NCBI taxonomy): Eukaryota > Metazoa > Chordata > Actinopteri > Lampriformes > Lampridae > Lampris > Lampris incognitus. Next base: position 132,199,630 of record NC_079211.1, on the reverse strand, counting down.
CAGCCGGGAATCAGACAGCTGGGAATCAAACCTGGATAGCCTGGACCACGGGCAACTGCGCTAACCAGTCAACTAAAGGGTCCGACCCTTTAGCCAAGGGCTAGCGAGTCTAGTCATCCGTGGTCATTACACTACACCCCCCCCCCCCTTTCGGGAAGCGCATCCCTGGGCTTCAGCATATCAGCTCCCTCACGCCTCTGGGCACACGCGCTTCCGATGGCCTCGCGATCTCACCATCCCACTTCTGACACCAATGTAGAAAAACCATGGTCCGGGCTATCCGGGTTCGATTCCCGGCTGCAGTGGATTCCCGGCTGCCCCCTGAATTCCCAACAAAAGCATCCAGGACACATTCATAAACATGCTGAGATGCAAGCACAAGAAACGTAGAGTGAACACATCCTAAAAGTGGTGAAAAGTGTGTTTTGTCTCTGTTTCACGCTGGTAAATAGTATCCCAGGCCCCCTGATCTGTGCATCAGCCTTTGACAAGATGAGTTTTGACATTTTAGCGCAAAGTGTTTGATCCACTGTGTCTGGGCCACGGAGCGGGGCCCCAGGGTCTGACAGTGTTGCAGAGCCCATGGGACAGGGCATCAGCCACCGCTCTCAGATGTGAGCCAAGCATTTTCTCCATCTCATGGAGCCAAACATTCACGAGACTATTGCAAACAGATGAACACGATACACAGAGCTGTGTGCACTGTCAGGAAGAGAGAGGAGCGTTTTTCAACACTTCCCATGTGGCCTCAATTCATTCTAATTATTCAAGACAAGGCTGAGGCTTAGGCCATGCTGTGCTCAGTTGCATCTTAAATAATGGCCCCAGCAGAAAAGTCCTCTCACTGAGCTCTTTTGGGGTGTAATTTTATCACCTTGTTATTTATCACACTTGGCCGGGGAGACTCGCTTCGAGTGAATTATACACATAATTTAAACAGCAAAATCTTATAATGATGGCAGCTCCACTGTCACAGGGTTGATTTTTGAATATAAAATTCAAATAATAATCCTGTAGCGCCATAGACGAATATTCGTATTCAGTAGTGTATTCATTTACAATGTCACCAAAATGTATTATGGATTTTGTCTGCTATGATTATGCACTATCCAATCTTATATTCCTTATAGATGAGGGAAGCAAAGGACTTACGGTATTATCAACATTGTATAGCCTCTCTAAGCTATGTTAAGGGAGAGGAGAGGAGCAGCACCACTCTGGAACGGAACAAGATAAAAGGTAGATTTGACTACTGTTGCACTGACATCTTCAGTATAAATACATTTCATCATCTCTAATCCAAAGTGAGTGGGGACTTTATGATACTTTTATACAATGCATTGGCGAATGAAATCTGTATGATATATTATCCCTCACCTTTTCTATGTGCCATTTATCAGTTGTTGAATTTTCTGCACAGGAATTTCCATGGACTCATCATCATCATCGGCAATCACTCGAGGTCGAGTATGATGGGGGCTCCTTATTGTGGGTTTTCAAGTGGCTGAAGGAGCCAATTCTGGAACCACAAACTTCCTTGCAATGTGATGTGGTGGAAGGGGAATGTGGGAGAGCCTTTTTGGTGGGGACTCTCTCCTTTCTTTGCTGCTGCTTGACTCTGAAAGCCTGTCAGAGATCATCTTCATGGAATGCGGCTCCTCTGTTTCTTCATGTGGTCCTGTTTTGAGCAAGGTCTTCCCAGTTAGACCTGTTAATGTGGAATCTTTTTAGTACAAAACCCGGACTATAACAGCTCAACATTTTATTTTATTTTACCTTTATTAGACAGCTACAGTGAAGATGCAGACAGGAAATGGGGGGGGGGGGTCTGACATGCAACAAAGGTCACCGGCTGGAATCAAACCAGCGACAGTTGTGACCCTGTGGCCATGTGCTTTGCGCTGCAACCATTCAGCTATATAGAGGCACCCACATCTCAACAGTTTCAAGAATTTTTACTATGTATTTGAAACCCTTCCCTGGTGTTACGGAGAGAGAGGGGGGGGGAGAGACCTTGATGATTGTTTTCAAAGACAGCATCAATCATCAGCCCCCACACTGCCATTATTATAAAAAGCAGTGCCTTGTTTTTGCAAACAAAAAACAAAAACAAAAACAAAACAAAACACATATATCTGGTGATGGATTCAACCTTTAGGGATGTTAAATTCACTTCTATCTGTCTTAGCCGAGTTATATTTCTCACACTAAACATAGGTTAGTGTTGATGGGTAGAGTACACGCCACCGATAGCGTGGAAAAGGGCTAAATGTGGAGAATTACATTTGTGCCTCTTTCAGTAAGAGTCCCATTTACGAAGTCAAATCCATTAAACCACTATCATAAACCACTTGGGGGACGGCAACAAATAAGACATTGTACTTTAGATAAAGGTAATGAATGTTAATGAAAGTGGCGGTTTCTAGCTCCGTTTCCATGCCATCGAATGTTTGTGGAGTTTGCACAAAGGGCTGCAGATGTAAATAAGGGACCGGATGACAGGTACATAATTTATTTGCCATATTCATTGCAGGTAGCACCATTAATATGCTCTGAGATGACTAACCCTGCTGTATAATGTGTGTTCCTTATTAAATAAACTCAAATGCAGATAAGCCTTTTATTTGTGCTTATTTGCAAGGTGCACTACCTCTTTCTTTAAAAGTACGCCTGCGGAATTAATGATTTTAACAAAGCATTTCTTCCCAAATGTAGTTGCTCTGTTGACTCACTTTTGCCTTTTTTTCCCTTTTTTCATTGAAAGACTGTTGTCAGTTGGAGGGAATATATAGACAAATAGAAAAGAGTTGGGTTTTTTCTTGATCTGTGCCCAGGCAGTACGTTGTTAGCTTTCTAAATCATCCAAAGGGGGAATGGTTTTGTGGAGAACCAGCGGGACGTGGTATTATTTTGATCTCGCTGCCATGAATGTAACTCTCTATAGCCTCTCGGTGTTTACGGTCATGGCCACAGAGCTTGTTTGGTGCAGTCTACCCATTCTTTTAACAATACTTATTTTGATCTTTCTGTAGTTGTTAGTTATCAAAAAGAATACATGCTTCATTAAAGAAATCAGTTTTGGTTGGGCATCCCAGCAGGTGATTTTACAGAAAATGAAAACATTGTTAAATAAGTTATGCTGCAGACAGGTGGTAAGGTAGCCTAGGGCTGCTCATGCATCCCTATAATTATAATTCAGATCTCGAACGGCATGCGTTGGTATAAGTAAAATTACTCAGGTAACTTCCCTGTAGCAAGTCTGGGTACTATATTACAAAGGTCAATGGTGAGAAGACCACCAAGTGTGCACTGTGATTTATTGAGAGCAAAAATTATTAAAGAATCAAGTTTACATAGTGCTCAATTAAGTATACCTTCCATGACCAGAAATGTAAAGAGCTTTGAGTGGCTGTTGCAGCTAGAAAAGTGCTATATAAAATGCAACTTGATTGATTGATTGATTGATGATAAATCTACTACTACTACTTTTGGCTACTCCCGTTAGGGGTCGCCACAGCGGATCATCCATTTCCATTTGTTGCTGTCCTCTGCCTCTTCCTCTGTCACACCAGCCACCTGCATGTCCTCTCTCACCATATCCATGAACAACCTCTTTGGCCTTCCTCTTTTCCTCTTCCCTGGCAGCTCCATATTCAGCATCCCTCTCCCAATATACCCAGCTTCTCTCCTCCACACATGTACAAGCCATCTCAATCTTGCCTCTCTTGCTTTGTCTCCAAACCGTCCAACTTGAGTGGTCCCTCTAACATAATCATTCCTAATCCTGTCCTTCTGTGCCACTCCCAATGAAAATCTTAGCATCTTCAAGTCTGCCACCTCCAGCTCTGCCTCCTGTCTTTTCGTCAGTGCCACTGTCTCCAAACCATACAACATAGCTGGTCTCACAAACATCTTGTAAACCTTCCTTTTAATTCTTGCTAGTACTCTTCTGTTGCAATGTACTCCTGACACTCTTCTCCACCCACTCCACCCTGCCTGCACTCACTGTTACGTTGGACAGTTGACCCCAAGCATTTAAACTCATACGCCTTCGTCACCTCTGTTGCTTGCATTCTCAACATTCCACTGTCCTCCTTCTCATTCATGCATATGTAGTCCGTCTGACTTTTATTCCTCTTCTCTCCAGTTCATACCTCCACCTCTCCAGGCTCTCCTCAACCTGCAACCTATTCTCGCCACAGATCACAATGTCCTCCGCAAACATCATAGCCCACGGAGACTCCTGCCCGATCTCGTCCGTCAACATGTCCATCACTACTACAAACAAGAAAGGGCTCAGAGCCAATCCTTGATGTAATCCCACCTCCACCTTGAACCCATCTGTCATTCCAACCGCACACCTCGCCACTGTCACACTTCCCTCATACATATCCTGCACCACTCCTACATACTTCTCTGTAACTCCTGACTTTCACGTGATAAATCTACAGTCTGTAAATAAAGGCTCCTCTTTGGTGATGTAAGCAACAGTCAGGTAAAAGGTCTCTTCAAGGCTTGTCCAGTGTCTTGGTTCTGTAAACGGGATCCTCTATGTGCACCCACTAAGACACATACATATAAAATGGATGTGGTGTACCTCTTTGACCAGCTGGTCTTCTGGTTCTCTCAGCCTCTCGACCCACACTTAATCCCTATGCTGTTTTTGCCATCTATTCCCACCACTCGACTTAGGCTGGAGTACTGCCAACAGCTGTACACCCAAACCCTCCATAAATAATACAGAAAGTCAAGCGGGCATTTTTAACACAGTGGAGCTACTGCAGCCTGTTTCGTACAAAGGAGGATGACAACCATGATGACCAGGTACTCCTTTCCTTTTGTTTTCCTACAGCGCTGTACTTCACCTTCCTTGAGTGCTTTAACTTAATGATCAGTGTCCTCTCACTTCTGGCAGACAACTTTTTCTGTGTGTCTGTAGGAAGGCAATAGGGGTGGGTCAGCACCTCTACCCTCGGGAAATGGCGGGGGGGGGGGGGGTTGGTGACAGGTGACCATTAGAAGTGACAGGGTCTGGATTGGTTAACTGTGAGACCTCAAGCCCTAACTAATCTCTCTGAGTTACCCTTTAAACACAAGACAAAGAGGAATGGGGACAACCTCACTTCAAGCATTCAGGAGATTGAGACAGTGTATTTGTGCCACATCAGATCAGGGAACCACATAATCAGCATCCCCCACCCACTGTGTGATCACAAATGGCCCTCGTCACTTGGCAAGTGATTGGAGCTGGAAGTTGGGAGGGCTACAACCACTTGATCCCCTGTTAAGAAACTGGGTGGCTTTGTTACGAAAGCTCTACAGACATCCTGCAGTCAAAACAAATTCTTCTGTGTAATTTGCTAACACAAATCAGGAAATGTATCTTGTATGTAAACGGGAGACAGTGGCCCGGGGGTAGAGCAGGTCATCTGCTAACTGGAGGGTTGCCGGTTTGATCCCCGGCTCCTCCTGGGAGAAACGCTGATGTGTCCTTGAGCAAGACGCCTACCCCTAACTGCTCCAGATGATCTGGCAAATACCTTGCATGGTTAACACCGCTGTCCGTGTGTGTGTGTGTGTGTGTGTGTGTGTGTGTGTGTGTGTGTATGTGAAGAATTCATTGCTTGTAAAGTGCTTTGGGTGGCTGTTGCAGCTAGAAAAGTGCTATATAAAATGTTGTCCATTTGCCATTTACAATCTGACTGATCTCGGTCAGTTAATTTTTACTGGTCACAGGTTCGGGACACTCCAGATCTTCTTCTTCTTACTAGTTCTTGGGCCATACTCCCAGTTTTCATAAATACACACTAGGCCTTCATTACTAAAGAATGGGAACATCCCTATGGAATAACATAATACTTCCTGCTCTGCAAAGGATAGAGATTCAACATTTTTTTCCCAACTGCGGTTTCCATGCCCAACAATTAAGCATCATCCCTTTGATGGTAACAATAACATTGTGCCCTACTGAGTAAAATCTCTCACAGATTTGAGATAATATGGAAAAGATTTTGTGCAATGTTCTTGGCAGATATGTTGCACAAGTTATTCCAGGCCTAGTAATGGGAGCTGGCATTGGGCACATCAGAAGCCTTCTCCCATGGCTCGTGGTGTTTTGAGACCATTGATTGCATCGCTGCTGGTCTTCTTTCAGAAGTCTGTCAGAAAGGTGTTACAATGTCCACTGCTTGTATATAATTTTGCTATTGCAGGATTTACCTCACAGATGTCCCATTTTCCCAATTGAGTGTTCAACCAGTTTGCCCCACACTGAGCACCATAATACATTAGCATTTGTAGGAATGATTGTAGGCACAATGCTGGTGGGGGGAGCTGTCTGGTGGACTGTGTCTGATTCATTGACAAAAGATTTAAGCAACAGTCCAGGTCACTGCGTCTTCAGGCTTCCATTTGCATGGTCTGCCATCATGTTTTGTTCACAGACTCTTCTCTTTGCACCTATTCTTTGAGACTACATACTATCAGTCAGTTTCGGGATAGATTTTAAGATTATAACACTGATGTTTGAATGCTTTCATGCACTTGCTCCCAATAACGTCAGTGACCTGCTTCCAAGTTAGGTCCCTGTAGAGCCCTCAGGTCTATTCTGAGGGTTTCTATCAGAGCTACTCACAAAATAAGAGCAAAAACTTAGGGTAAGGCTCCTTTTAGCTCCTATGGGTCCAGACTTAGCTTTGGATCTGAGGGCACCTGACTTACTTTAAGTAACAGGCTATCTGATATCTTATGTCTATATCCTCATTTTTTAACCTTCTTTTAACTTTGTGTAAAGATTTTAATTGGTTCTATTTGTTCTTTTAAGTGTACGTATATGTGTGCGGGGTGTATGTGTGTGACTATAAGTGTGTCTAAATGTGTGTAGGGTGTCATGTATCCAAAATTATGTTCACCCTGAAAAACTGGAAAGCATTTGGTTTGGTAGAACTGATTGAACTACAATAATACTTTCTGTATTTTTTTTTTATTTAAAAAAATGTTTATGGCCAGAAGGTGATAAAAACAAATGTCTAAAGCAAAGTATTTCATAACCAATACAATTCAAAATAAATAATGCAGAGTTCCACTCCACACAGTTCCCTCATCCTATCTTTGAGGGTACACAACATATAAATGAATACAAACTTGTGTTGTGTTGTGTTGTGTTGTGTTGTGTTGTGTTGTGTTGTGTTGTGTTGTGTCGCGTTGCGTTGTGTCGCGTTGCATTGTGTATGATATGATATGATATGATATGATATGATATGATATGATATGATATTTGGTCTGACTCTGACAGGTGGTCTGACAGGACAACGGAGCAGGCTAAGCTAACTGCTAGTCCATGCAGACCAACAGTTCTGACAGTCTTCCTGGCATTCGTTCTCTTGGACAGTAAAAAAAAAAACATTTTTTTGTTTGATATGTTGGATATATGCATTTTTGTAGTTTTTTGTAGCTTGGATATATGTGTTCTTGTAGTTTGGATATGTGTTTTTGTCTTTGTGTTGCACTGCTGTAGGCTGGGAGAAATTATATTTCGTTTCATTTCATGTACGCAAGTGCATGAAATGAAACAACAAATAAATGTTTCTGATTCATGATATGATATGATATGATATGATATGATATGATATGATATGATATGATATAGGACCAGGGTGCTGAGCTATCACATTGTAACAGTTGTAATTATATACTATAGCAACTCTTCCATGAGCCCTCTATGGTTGTACAAACCGTAGCATCTCCATCTTGATTCTCAGTTTCTGATCATTTGAGACTCTTAAAGGAGAGAAATGTATCTCTGATATATAACCAATATCTAGACCTGGACTTTACAGAACCGTTGTCAGTGGGACAGAACTAAACCTCATTTTGATTAATAATACTTACTGTTACTAAATTTCTGATAATGTTAATGCATAAATGTAACGTGTCAATGCCAAGGATATGCAAAAAAGAGTTTTTGTTTTTTCACTTGGAAGCACATCCACTTCCTTTAAAGGAGGCAGAAATGATGCATGATGCAGGCAGCACATCAGAACAAAATTTCTCTCCTTGAGGAGATCTGAGGGTGTCGAACATATCTGTGAAATAAAACCGTCCTACCCTCCGCCCGAGGAAAGGAACATAGTATACCCGGTGAAACTAGCAGGTCTTGCTTGCTCAGGCAGTCTGCAAAGGGAGGAGAGGCTCTTGTTGGCAGGGAAAGAGAAGAGGAAGAGGAACTCATTTGAGCACCGGCTCTGTGTCCCACAGGCAACATAAAACAGTGATGGACTTGATAGATTAGAGTGAGGGCCAGGGGACTGAGTTGAGCACTGACCAAGCCTTAATGCTGGGGGAGGGGGGGATAAATCTGGCTGGCACCAGGAGAATGAGATGCTCTCCGCAGAGAGACTCAATACGACGGCTCCGGCTTATCAAGCGATAATCAAAGGGGAGATTGTCTTGGAGTACAGGTTCACCATGTTTGGTAAGCGAATGTGTCTGACTGCTTGGGGATATGATATGACTTCTAAAATTCATTTCCTGTCAGTACGTGGCTGAAGAAATGAGAGGATTCAGACCCCTTCTCCATCTGCCTCAATCTGGTATATCAGATAGAATAAAAATAAATACACACAAACTTGTATTGTGAGTATTTAATTTGTGGTTTATTTGGACAAGCGCTTTTAAATAAAAACCTTTACTTTATAGCAAAGAATATAAATGAAATGTATTAAATATTAAATAGCTCATGTGAAAAACACACACGCACACATACACATACTTATATATATATATATCAATACTGATACAGGAAAAAAAAAATTTAATACATTGCAGTACAGGCCTGTTTCGTGCGTCCTCCACCTCATACAATCTGTGAGGTGGAGTCTTTGCAAGGGTTTGGGGGTTTGGGACGCTTGCAAAGACTGAGATTAGTGTACGGTTTGGTTGAAAAAAGAAAAAAAAAGGAAAAAGAAATGAAGGAAAGAGATGTGGAAGTGGAATGTTTATACCGTTTAAAATTTTGGTTATGGATATTTGAATAGATACTGTTGTTAATAATTATTATAAGAATACAGAGTATAAAGTTAGAGTTTAAATTTAGTTATTTACGAGTGAATATATTATTATAAGAATACAGAGTATAGTGTTATGGTATAAATTTAGTTATTTACGACAGACGCATGAAACAGGCCTGTACAGCAATGTATTAAACTTTTTCTCCTGTATCAGTATTGATATTCCGCTCCTCATTAGTTGAGCACTTATAACAACACCATTGACAGTTTCGAGGAAAAAAACGATATATATATATATATATATATATATACGTGTGTATACGTGTGTGTGTGTATATATATATACGTGTATATATACGTGTATATATACGTGTGTATATATATGTGTATGTATATACGTATGTATATACGTGTATATATACGTATATATATACGTGTGTATATATACGTGTGTGTATATACGTATATATACGTATATATATACGTATATATATGTATACACACACACACACACACACACACACACACACACACACACACACACACACACACACACACACACACACACAGACCGGTGATGACAAATAAAAGAAGAAAAACCTGAACGCTTGACCCCTACAGTGAGGGGGTCTGGGGGCTCTGTTATGCTGTGGGGGGGGGGGCATTTTCCTGGCATGGTTTGGGTCCACTTGTCCCCTTAGAGGGAATGGTCACTGCAAATCAATACAAAGTTATTCTGAGTGATCAACTTTATCCTATGATGAAACATGAAACAGTTCTATCTTGGTGAGAGTGGTCACTTCCAAGATGACAATGCCCCATCCACAGGGTACGAGGGGTCACTGAATGGTTTGATGAGGAGGAAAATGATGTAAATTATACACTATGGCCTTCACAGTCACCAGAGCTCAACCCAGTTGAACACCTATGAGAGATTTTTAGACCAGCGTCTTACACAGCACTCTCCACCACTATCATCAATACACCAGATGAGGGCATATCTTTTGGAAGAATGATGTTCATCCCCCCAGTGGAGTTCAGAGACTTGTAGAATCTATGACAAGCAGCGTTGAAGCTGTTCTGGGGGCTCCAAAACCTTACTAAGACATCTTATGTTGGTTTTTCCTTTGATTTGTCACCCGTCTGTGTGTGTGCGCGTGCGTGCGTGCGTGCGTGTGTGTGCGCGCGCGCAGCGCACAGGGCATGTAGTACTGGGGTAGTAGTGCTTGTAGTTAGTGCATGCTGCATGCTGCTTCTGCTTGCTACTTTCTGCTTTCAGCTAGCCGCCTGCTAGCCCCCTTTGCGGGGGTGAAAAGAGAAGCCGAGTGCCTAAGTCTCCCCTGCCGGTACATAGCCTCTCTACCGCCAAGACTCCTGCAGTGCCTCCTCGTGGCCACACACGGTAACTGGGTACCTTGCGGTCCCTGGCTAAACTGTAGGGGATCTCGGACCTACAGTGGTCCCCAGAGGTCTAATGTGCAGGCCCGTGTGAAGTGGACACGCCCTGGCATTGACCAACCCCTGTCCCGCTGCCTTGTGGGTGAGTCTAGGACAACAAAGGCTAGGGGAGCACACCCTGAGAGAAAAGCAACGTGCATGGCGGCACACGATAGGAGGTCCTCTGACAGACTGGAGCTCCGGCAGCCTCCTGCAGCTGTGGAAGAGTGCTGGTCGTCTTGGGTTCTCCTTCCCACCGGATCCCACCCTCTCACAGTGAAGAAGTGCTGCTGGGACAAGCGCACCCCCAACGTCACTCTAAATAGTCTCTTTGTGTAGGTATCCACCTCTGCCTTGGTAAGACCAGCAACTGGAATATGGATCAAAGTCTGGCAGCGATGGGGTGTCTGGTGACAGGAGCAGGTATGAATGCACTGGAAGCTCCTAATCAGACCCCTGCATGCCAGCGGCACAGAGCTATTCATGGTCGCCAGCAGCAGGGTTTGAGTGGCAGCTGCTCTTGGCAGACCCCTGTGTGACTGTGCAGCCCTATTTAGGAGCCACGCTGCTCACCCCAACTGGGGAGGGGCCTAGAAAAGGTGGCCTAAACATTGCCCACTCAAAACATCCTGGATAGGCTACTACACCTATTGGGACATTCCACCCTGTGGTCGAAATAAAAAAAAGAAAATAATCCCTTTTAAACTGGCAACATGGACTGTAAGAACTCTGCTGGACGTCAATGCCGAAAGACCTCAGCAAAGGACTGCACTCATTGCTGCTGAACTCAACCGCTACAATGTTGACATCGCTGCTCTCAGCGAAACCAGGTTCCTGGATGAAGGCTCCTTGAAGGAGGACACCTACAACTTCTTCTGGAAGGGATACCCTGCAGGAGAACAACATCAGCATGGTGTGGGACTTGCAATAAAAAAACAGTCTCCTACCAAGACTCACTGAAACACCGATTGGCATAAGTGAAAGGCTCATGTCACTCAGGATCCCCCTTGCCAAGAAACGCTATGCCACCCTCCTAGGTGCCTATGCACCAACTCTACCATCAGAGGATGATGTAAAGGACCACTTCTGTCAGTCACTAGATGAGGCTCTCCGTCATATACCCAACGAGGACAAGATCTTTTTGCTGGGCGATTTCAATGCAGAAGTGGGGAAAGACAACAAGGTGTGGAGTGGTGTCATTGGTGGGCATGGCGTTGGGAAAGTCAATGCTAACGGTCTGTGGCTGCTAAGCCTCTGTGCTAAGCATGGCTTGACCATCACAAACACCCTCTTTCAATTAAAAAATAAGCACAAAGCATCCTGGATGCACCCATGCTCCAAAAATTGGCACCTGTTGGACTACATCATTGTGAGACGCACTGATATAAAAGACATCTCACTCACTCATGCAATGAGAGGGGCTGAGTGCTGGACAGATCACCGGCTCATCATGACCAGACTCCAGGTGGAGGTACGACCTGCTGTTCGTCTTCAGAGGTCAGGAAAGAAGAGACTTGATTGTACCCAGCTAGAAAAGGCTGAGGTCCAGAATAATCTCTGCCTCTCTCTGGCCGAAAACCTGGAAGACATTGAGCTTCTCTTGAGCACAGATGATTCCATTGATAGTAAATGGTCTTCTGTGAGCTCCAGCCTCTATGAGGCAGCATCCCAATCCATCGGTTACAAGAGCAGAAAGCACCAGGACTGGTTCAATGACAACATGGGCACAATAACTACCATACTCGAAGGCATGCACAAAGCACACAGTGCTGTCCTCAACAATCCTACATCAGCTGCACTCTGGCAACAATGGCAAGCATCCAGGAGAGTGGTACAGTCAAAATTGCGTGCCCTGCAGAATGAGTGGTGGGTATCAAAGGCAAATGAAATACAATCCCATGCCGATAGAAACGATATGCACAACTTTTATGATGCAGTGAAAACCATCTATGGCCCAAGAAACTGCTCTGTCTCCCCCCTGAAGTCTGATGGTACCACCCTCATAGAGGATCAGAAACTCATCACAAAAAGATGGGCAGAACATTCTGAGACCCTTTTGAACCAGCCCTCCTCAACAGATCCCTCAGTCTTGGATGAACTACCTATCCACCCCACCATCCAAGACCTTGACCTTCCACCAACCTTTGAAGAGGTTCATTGTGCAGTTAGTTAACTGAAAAATAACAAGACCCCTGACCCTGACAGTATCCCTGCAGAGATTTTTAAACAGGGAGGCTACCTCTGCACCTGTGCACTTTTCCTGTTCATCTCACGCGTATGGAAGAATGAAACTGTCCCTCAGCAGTGGAAGGATGCTAACATCATCTCCATATATAAAGGCAAAGGAGACAAGTCCCTCTGGGGCAACAGCCATGGCATTTCACTACTGGCTGTTGCTGGAAAAGTCCTGGCCAAACTCATGTTACACAGGCTGGTAAAACACATCTCAGAGGAGCTGTTGCCTGAGTCACAGTGTGGGTTCAGGAGGAATAGGAGTACTGTGGACATGGTGTTCACAGCATGGCAACTCCAGGAGAAGTGTAGGAGACAACACCAGAACTTCTTCATAGCCTTCATCGACCTGTCAAAGGCTTTTGACACAGTCAACAGGGACATCCTATGGAACGTCCTCCTGAAGTTTGGCTGCCCACAAAAGTTTGTCAACATCCTTCAACAATTTCATGTGGGGGTGATGGCACGTGGGACCATTTGAGGAGGCCAGGAATCCGAGCCCTTCAGGGTGTGCACCGGGGTACGTCAGAGTGCATCCTTGCTCCAGTTCTTTATAACATCTTCCTCCTGTGTGTGACATTGCTGCTCCATGAAGAAATCAGGAAGGACAGTGGGGTTACTGTGGACTTCAGACTAGAAGGAAACCTATTTAATATTCGTAGGCTCCAAGCAGTCACAAAAATGACATCTGAGCACATCATCGAGCTACAGTATGCACATGACTGTGCAGTCGTGGCCCACACATCAGAGGCACTGCAAGCTACCCTTGCAGCTGCTGCAAGGGCGTATGGTAGGCTGGGGCTCTCTATAAATGTGGCAAAGACTGAAGTAGTATGCCAGTGGGCATCTACTCCTCCATCGTATTCACCAACTTTCACCATCTCCGACAAACCACTCGCAACAGTGGAATCCTTCAAATATCTGGGCAGCTTCCTCTCTGATGACTGCAGCATTGACAGGGAGATACAAAACCGGATTAAGCAAGCATCATCCTCTTTTGGCAGACTTAGGAGAAGGGTCTTTCAAAACAAAGACCTCAACCTCCACACCAAAATATCTGTCTACTTGGCAGTGGTCATCACGACTCTCCTCTACAGCTGTGAGGTGTGGACCCTGTACAGCCACCACCTGAGGATGCTTGAGGCCTTCCACATCAGATGCCTACAATGCATTCTGAGGATAACCTGGCGTGACCAAGTGCCCCATACTGAAATACTCCGCAAGACCAACTGCATCAGCATGGAGGCTACCGTCACCCAGCACCAACTTCGATGGCTCGGTCACGTAATCAGGATGCCGAAGGAGCGCTTACCACATACAGTGCTGTGTGGCCAGCTACATCTTGGCCGTTGCTTGGCAGGGGGCCAGAAAAACGGTACAAAGACCAACTGAAGACCATCATTAAAAAGTGTGGCCTGAACCCGAGTCAACTGGAGGACACTGCCGCCCAGCGCTCCATCTGGCGGCAGCTCTGTCGACAAGGGATGCAAAAGCTCGAGGAGGACCGAGGTGATCGACGGACCAGGGGACGTCTGAAGAGGCATGAAGTCAGGACCACACCTACACCCCCAGTAAGGGATCTCACCTGTTCTGTCTGTGGCAAACAGTGTGGATCGCGGATTGGGCTTTACAACCATAAGAAGACTCACAAGTAACAGAGGCAGGATTGTCATCGTCAGACACGACGGACAACCTTAAGCAAAGTAAGTTTTTGCCATTTATATATATTTTGAGATCTGTCATATATATATATATATATATATATATATATATATATATATATACTATGTGTGTGTGTGTGTGTATACCATGTTTTTCTATCCCAATTTCCCATTAGGCTAGGAAAACCAGAAACCACCTACCTTGTGGGGCCATTTTATGGGGCCCCACAAGTAAAAAGGTCTATTGTAGGGTTAGGACTTGGTTTTAGGGTTAAGGTTAAGGTTAGGGTAAGGGTTAGGGTTAGGCATGTAGTTTGCATGGTTAAGGTTAGGGTTAAGGGCTAGGGAAATGAATGTAGTCAAAGAGGGG